>NC_070578.1:36833597-36876097 GCF_027409825.1 Scomber japonicus
GAATCCTAACTTTTATTTTGAAAGGTTAACTAATGTCACACATACATCAACATGCTCACTTAAGTGCATTCATTGTCTGGTGGCTTAAATGTCAACATCATCTTATCTCAGACACACTCAGAAACACACACACAGATACACAAAGACAGATACACACACAGAAACACACACAGACAGACACACACACAGAGAGAGACACACACACACACACACACACTCAGAAACACATACAGACACACACAGAAACACACACACACACAAAAGCAGACAGACACACTGACTGACTGACAGACACACACACACACACACACACACACAGACAGACACAGAAACACACAGACGCACACGCACACAGAAACACACACACACAGAGACAGACAAACACACACAGACAGAGACAGACACACACATAGAAACACACACACACACACAAACAGACAGACAGAAATACACACAGACACAGACACACACACACACACACACAGACACACACACACAAACACACAGACACACAGACACACACACACAGAAACACACACACAGACACACACACACACACACACACACACACACACACACACACAGACATAAAGAAGTATAAGTACAGAAGCAATAAGGAAGCCTCTCTCTCTACTCTACACATATCTCTGACATACACAGAAATGATGTGTTTTAACTCTGTATTTGCGTAACTGTCGAATGATAACTTGTAGACTTTATTCTATACAGTTTATGCTTCACTGTAAAAAAGTTTGACTAGTGGAAGGAAGTTACAGTACTTTTATGTTTTTCCTTCCATCCATTTCTTTATCTGCACAAGGGCCATTTCCTCTGCAGGAACTTCGGGGTAATTTTACAGGGGGGGCGTGACCGTTGGTGTGTGTCTCCATAGCAGCCAAGAACATTTCCTGTGTGGGGATTGAAGTTGATGCTGTGCTGATTGGGTATACTCGCCTCGGGGACATCACTGTGACACAACGATTACACAACGATCAAAACTGTTGCAGAATGATTACATCACCTCCAATCCTATCGAGCTTCTTCTCTGCAATAGAGAAGTTGTAAAGTTCCCACCTCCTAAATTTTACCTGGAACTTCCTTAATGGAAACGGGACTGGAATCATTCTGCAACAGTTTTGATCATTGCGTAATCATTGTACGACTGTTTTGACCATTGCACAACATCGCTGTGACGACACCGATCAGCACCATAGACTGTATAAAAGAAATGGACGTAACATCCGTGACGTCACCCATTGGTTTGTGGACTGCTGCACGGAAGCCAATAGTATCGAATCTAGGCAGCGCCATCTTAAAAATTTCAGGTGCATGCTGGGAAAAATAAAAACACGGATTCTACTTATATGGGCATGAGGCGGGGCCATGGGCGGAGCGGGGAGGTTGCTATGGTTGCGAGGGCTGGATCTCGAGGACATTGGTCAATCAACCTGTCAATCAGGACGTAGCCACGCCCTAATGCATACCCTGCTTTATCGTCACATATAAAATCAGGGAGGCCAAAATGTCCCAAATGAACATCATACTGCATTGAAGAAGGCTTTAAACTAGCGATTGAGACCATAAACACATTTTGAAAACGTTTACTGAGGTTAGAAATCAAGTGAGAAGTTGGTGAATTCTCCATTGACTTGTATAGAGACGGTCGCCCCCTGGTGGCCTTTTGATAGAATGCAGCTCTAAGTTACTTCCGCATTGGCTTCATTTCAGAGGACAGGAACTCCCCACCTGATCAGCATCCAGGAATTTTTCGGGACCGAACAGAGTACTTCCCCGAGACAGGGACTCATTTTGCCTCTGTAAAAGTTTCAACAGATTGTCCTTCAGGGGTGCACTAATGATCACAGCCCTGTAAAATTACCCCAAATTTCTTGCAGTGGAAATTAAAACACAACAATTCTTATTTATTATTTATAATATTGAATAAAACATACTTATGAATATTAAAACCCATTTCTATCAAGTCTAATCTACTAGATGCCACCAAATCCTACAAACTGCACTTTTTAAATAAACAACATAGATAAATGTCAGGAAGCTGCCATAGAAACAAAAATGGTGTTTTGTTTCTTCTCCGCAGGTTGTCTGAGGCTGACTTGCCAGCCAGTAGGAGGTGTGTTTGCAAAAAAAAAATGAGCTGAAACCGGGATTTAGTCAGCTTAATGGAGACGTAATCTTAGCGTCGCACTTTGCTGTTCATAAATAAAAGTGACAGAAATAGTTGTGTGAAGAATGAAAAGGGGAGCTAATTAAAGAAAGAAAGAGAGAGAGAGAGGTAGAAACTCTGCCTCATTTTTCTCACCTCCGCACAGCTGCTTAATGACAGTGTGAAGTGGGTGTGAATGTCAGCTCGTCTGTTTTGGGAAGCTGTATTCTGCCATCCAACAAGCTGTTCTGAAGCTTTTTAGTTCAATTCAATGCATTTAGGCCCTTTAGTCATTGTGCACATCCATGTTGAGATCAAAGTCTCAAGCTTTTATCTTTGAATCAATTTCCCAACTTCCTGCCAATGGAATCAGATCTTTACAGCATCTCTCCTTAATGTTTTGAACACAACTTTTTTGATCTGATTATTTAAAAATGTGTGAATGTTTATCTCATCTGTGAGTCAGGACTGTAAGCACACGCTCGTACGCAGATGCTCTTGACTCTGATAACAATCGACCTAATGCCAGGAAGTCTTAAACATTAGCTGTAGCTTTATCTCAGGATGACTAACGTGTGCTTTAAGAGGAAATTGTATAAAGGTCAGTGACAAATAAGGTCACATATACACATAGCTGGGTATCTGGAGAAATGGATGTATTTACATGTGTTTTTGCCTTTTATCCACACAAAAACCCTGTTTCAGGATTTTCTATCAACGTCAGGTGTGCGACCTTTGTTTAGGTTATTTATGAGTATTTATGCAGGTTTGTGTAGATGAAAACTTTTCTGTAAACAATCTGGTGTGTAAAAAGTTGTAAATGAAAACTGAGGGGGTATTAGTTTTTACAAATACCCGGCTCCAAGTATAAATGGCTTAAGGGTTGGCAAGATGAGCAATTCAACAATACCTTTAAAAATAGTTTTAAAAGCAGCATCAGGTTTGTTAAAATATACATTCAGTATTTTTGTTGGTTTTATATAATTTGAAATGACATTTGCACCTTTTTTTTTTTAACCAAAAGTAAGACTGAATGCTCCTGAAAACCACAAAAGAATGATAATATTAAATATTTTATCACCTACAGTGTATTTAAGAGGGCTTATACTAATAATTACTGTAAATGTTTCCTGATTGACATGATTAAATGTAATATTTAGAGCAATTGTATTCCATTAACTTTATTTAAAAAGGTATAGTAAGCGATGTGGGGGAAAACGAGGAGAAAAGTTGTTGATATATGAGTGAAAACCAAACCCCCCCCCCCCCCCGTGCACCCGTTCTGGGGCTCCACCCCCGAAGTTCATGGACGCGCATTGTCATGGTAACGGACGTAACCACTGCGGAAGCTGACCAACATGGCGGAGTCTGAAGGGTCTGCTGCGGGACGGTAAGTTAGCTTCAGTTTGATAGCAGCATTTATTTGTCTGATAGTACAGGTGGCTAGCCTGGCAAACACCAGACCGCATGTGAGATTATTGTGATAGCAAACCTGTGTTTAGATGTCTTCATGACTGTAAACACTTTGAAAGCAATGAACACACACCAGATACACAGCAGCTAGGTTGTAGGTTACGTTAGCTGCGACGCTAACGTGCAGAGCGTCAAACAGCCGTAGTAACAACTCTGCTACTTTACAGCTAACATCACAACAACAACATATCCTGACTAACTACACAGTGAGTTGAATGTCAGCAGGTAACGTTACAGTTTATGTGAAGTAGCGCTGATGTTACTCACCTGTCGGGCAGATCTGCTTCCGCCTTCACTCTCCGGTCCTCCACCGGGTATCCGTTGGTCCCTCCGCCGTTAGAAAACCACACCGATGTGTCCGTGGGTCCTTGTCTGGTCACAGTCCTTCTTTTATATTAAATGTTCGTCTAACTTTCTCCTCTCTGGATGTTTCTCGGTCACCTCTCCATCTCCACTATGTTGGTATCAGACGTTTCTACCTCCGACTGCGTCACTACGTAACACCCGCCCCCCTCCCCGCTCTCTGTCTCTGATTGGCTGGAGCATTGTACTACACCTATAATATAAAAGGTTATAATGTAAGATCATGCCAAACTAGTTGATATGGTGTTTTATTGAGAATTTAGTGTTTTTAAAGCAAGTTGAATTATTTGGTACGTTTGGTACGTTTTTATGGTTACACCACTCAGACATTTTTGCCATAATCCTCTAATATATTCTCTCAAAATGGATTAAAAGCAGAAATTTGATACTGGGTCCACAAAAAAAGAATGTGTGCAAGTTATTCATACGTTTATTTTCACATTTTAACCCTTTAAATTTGACTGAAGCACAAAGAAAACTATATTGACCTGTATATCTAAGGATCCTGCTCTCATTTAATCACTGAGTTCAAGAGGAGGAAAAGAAGAGCGGTTCACATTCGAGGGATAATACCTCACACACAGATCTTCCCTTATGTCTTTATGCATGTTCTGCCCAAAGGATTTAGGGCGAGTTAAACATCTGCGTTGTGATTTTTAGACTCGTCTGCTATTCTTCATGTTCTCCTCCTTCTTCTTCCTGAGGCTTCTGCGACAACGTGTGAAAAGCTAATTGGTGCTGACTTTATTTTAATGATATTCAAGCCACAGGAGCAGCCGTGGCACAAACACCTTTACACCGAGATCAAAAGTAACAGTCGCTAGAAAACATGTCAGCTGTTTGCCGCATGTGATGTCTGATTATAACGTCGTGGAGGTTGAAAACTAAAAAAAAAAAAAAAAAAAAAAGCATTTCTGCCCTCAGTTGATACCAAACGCGAGAGCTAAGATTAGTTTTTTAGAAGTGTAAAAATATTTGCTCCTTGAAGTTTGAGGTTCATGAGTTTAGCTGAATAAACAATCCAGTAGATAAGTGTCATTACTGACATAGCTTTATTTCTATGATTTTTATCCAGTGTCAGGTTTCTGGCTGTGTGGGTTTTCAACAGTTGGTCAAATTATCAAGATGCATGTTAAACCAAATAACTGAATATTTCAGACTTAGTATATAGTGTATTTAACTCTCGAAGGAAGGAAGGGAGGGAGGAAGGAAGGAATGATGGAAGGGAGGAGGGAAGAAGGAAGGAAAGAAAAGAGGAAGGAAGGAAGGTAGGAGGAAAGAAGGAAGGGAGAGAGGGAGAAAGGAAGGAAGGAAAGAAGGACAGAAGAAAGAAGGTAGGGGGAGGGGGAGGAAAGAAAGAAAGAAAGAAGGAGGGGGGGGAAAGAAGGAGAGAAGGAAAGACAGAGGGAGGAAGGATGGACAGAAGGAAGGGAGGGAGAGAGGGAAGAAGGAAAGGAGGGAGGAAGAAAGGGAGGAAAGGAAAGAAGGAAGGAAGGAATGAAGGTAGGAGTAAAGAAGGAAGGAAGGAGGGAGGGAGGAAGGAAAGAATGAAAGTAGGAGTAAAGAAGGAAGGAGGGAGGGAGAAAGGAAAAGAGGAAGGGAGGAAGGAAAGAAAGAAGGACAGAGGAAAGAAAGAGAAGGAGGGAGGGAGGAATGACAGACGGAAGGAAGAAAGGGGGATGGAGAAAGGAAAGGAAGGGAGGAAAGAGAGAGGAAGGAAAGAAAGAAGGAGGGAGGAAGGAGGAAAGAGAGAGGAAGCAAAGAAAGAGAAGGAAGGAGGAAAGAAAGAGAGAAGGAGGGAAGGAAGGAAAGAAGGACAGAGGAAAGAAGGTGGGGGAGGAAGGAAAGAGAGAAGGAGAGAGGGAAAAAGAAATGTTGACTAGATGTCTCCCTCAAATAGCAGCCATCCATATACTTTGTGGAAATTGTCTGAAAACACTAAACACATAAAAATGAAATAATACATGAAGGATTCAAGGTTTTACTTCCATGAAAGAGTGAAATCCAATACTCAGGTCCCCAGCTGAATATTAAATAATTACTATTGCACAGGATTGTATTAATGTAAGACACACAGAGAACCAACCTAACCTATTATAGTCTATGAAAGAGCAAATGAGGTTAGCCTTTCTTCCGCCCTCCCTTCTTTCTGTCCTTCCTCCCTCCCTCCTTCTCTCTTTCTTTCCTTCTTCTCTCTATCCTCCCTTCCTTCTTTCCTTCCTCCATCCCCTTTCTTCCTTCCTTCTGTACTTCTTTCCTTCCCTCCTTCCTTTCTTTCCTCCCTGCCTCCTTCTCTCTTTCTTTCCTCCCCCCTACTTTCCTTTTTTCCTTTCTCCCTCCCTCTTTCCTTTTTTCCTCCCTCCCTGCTACCTTCCTTCCTTCCTTCTTTCCTTCTCTCCTTCCTTCCTCCCTCCTTTGCTTCCTTCTTTCGAGTAATATGCAAATGTATTTCTTGACTACAGCCAATGGAAAACAGCCATAAAGAAATACATTTGCATATTACTTGAATGTTATGACACACATCCTCTTAGGAAAGGAAAAGAGGAACATTCATCCATAAATGATCAACTAACACTTAAACATGACCTGCCTTTTACAAAACCCTTAACTTTTACCTTATTAACACAGATCAGGAACTTAGACCCCTTAACCCTCCTGTTGTCCTCGAATCAAGGAAGAGAGGGAGGATGGAAGGATGGAAGGGAGGAAGAAGGAAGGAAGGGAGGGAGGGAGGAAGGAAGGAAAGGAGGGAGGAAGGAAGGAAGGAAGGAAGGAAGGAAGGAGAGAAGGAAGCAAGGAAGGAAAGGAGGGAGGGAGGGAGGAAGGAAGGAAGGAAGGAAAGAAGGAGGGAAGGAAGGAGGGATGGAGGAAGGAAAGAAGGAAGGGAGGAAAGAGAGAAGGAGGGAGGGAGGAAGGACAGAAGGAAGGGAGGAAAGGAAAGAAGGAAGGGAGGAAGGAAGGATGGAGGAAAGAAGGAAGGAGGGAGGGAGGAAGGAAGGACAGAAGGAAGGGAGGGAGGAAGAAAGGGAGGAAAGGAAAGAAGGAAGGGAGGAAGGAAGGATGGAGGAAAGAAGGAAGGTAGGAGGGAGGGAGGGAGGAAAAAAGGAAGGAGGGAGGGAGAAAGGAAAGGAAGGAAGGAAGGAAGAAAGGGGGATGGAGGAAGGACAGAAGGAAGGGAGGAAAGAGAGAGGAAGGAAAGAAAGAGAGAAGGAGGGAGGAAGGGAGGAAAGAAGGCATGCGGGGTCAATTTGACGCGGCAGGACGACATGAAGGTTAATATAGTTAACATGAGCCCCCCTCAGGAGACACAGACCTATAATATCTTATCTAGACATGGAAGTAGCAATAAACTTCTTAACCCTCCTGTTGTCCTCGAGTCAAGGAAGGAAGGGAGGAAGAAGGAATGAAAGGAGGGAGGAAGGAAGGAAGGAAGGAGGAAGGAAAGGAGTAAGGAAGGAAGAAGGGAGGGAGGAAAGAATGAAGGAAGGGAGGAGGGAGGAAGGAAGAAGGGAGGGAGGAAGGAAGGGAGGGAGGAAAGAAGGAAGGAAAGGAGGGAGGGAGGGAGGAGGAAGGAAGGGAGGAAGAAGGAAGGAAAGGAGGGAAGAAGGAAGAAGGGAGGGAGGAAAGAAAGAAGGAAGGAAGGAGGGAGGGAGGGCGAAAGGAAAAGAGGAAAGAAGGACAGAAGAAAGAAAGAGAGAAGGAGGGAGGGAGGAAAGAAGGAAGGAAGGAAAGAAGGAGGGAAGAAAGGGGGATGGAGGAAGTAACTCAACACTCGTTTCTTTACTTTCACAACATGAACAAACATCTGGAGTGAAACCGACCAACCTGATCTCACAGAAATACGTCGATTCACATCTGTCTGTGAGATGAGGTTGGGCCACCACGGCAGAGGATACTAATTGACTTTCCATTGGTATTGTTTCCATGGTAATGTCACGTATATCTCACATGCAGCACGCCTCCAACACGTGATCCCTTGTTAAGAGGTCGTGGTCGCTTCCAGGAGCTTCCAATTTTTTAAAATGTAGTTTCCAGTATTTTATAGAATAATTAGTTTCTTGATGTAGGACCACATGCTTTAAAGATAAAATGAAAATAGACTACATGAAAGTAATAGTAATAATTAAAATAGAAAAGGAGAAAAACATACATTTCCCAAAGCGAGGCATTTGCAGCACATCACATTCAATTACAGGAAAACAACAGCTGTCTTGATTAAACTTATCTTATATATACTTCCTGCAGCCTACGCACCCATTTAGATACGGTTGGTGGTTTTGTATCCTTCCAGTTCACAGTTATTATTTTTTTATTACTGGGCAGACCCAACAGATATGTGTACAATTGTTGATTTTCTATATTTTTCTTATTGTCATAAATAAGAGCCAAACCAACAATGACCTGATCTACAAACAAGTGTTGTGTGTTGATCCAAAAATAGATCTATTTTATTCCTTCCTGTGCCGCAGACCTACTAAAAACATGAGCGTCATGTTAGTTTGCTTAGAAAGGATTTGCAAAGATGGAAGGAAGAAAGGGGGATGGAAAGAAAGAGAGAAGGAGGGAAGGAGGAAGGAAGGAAAGAGGAAAGAAGGTGGGGGAGGAAAGACAGACAGAAGGGGGGAGGGAGAAAGGAAAAGAGGAAGGAAGGAAGGACAGAGGAAAGAAGGTGGGGGAGGAAAGACAGAGAATGAGGGAGGGAGAAAGGAAAAGAGGAAGGAAGGAAGGAAAGAAGGACAGAGGAAAGAAGGTGGGGGAGGAAAGACAGAGAAGGAGGGAGGGAGAAAAGAAAAGAGGAAAGAAGGAAAGAAGGACAGAGGAAAGAAGGTGGGGGAGGAAATATAGAGAGATGGAGGGAGGGAGAAAGGAAAAGAGGAAGGAAGGAAGGAAGGAAGGAAGGAAGGAAAGAAGGACAGAGGAAAGAAGGTGGGGGAGGAAAGACAGACAGAGGGGGGAGGGAGAAAGGAAAAGAGGAAGGAAGGACAGAGGAAAGAAGGTGGGGGAGGAAAGACAGACAGAAGGGGGGAGGGAGAAAGGAAAAGAGGAAGGGAGGAAGGAAGGAAAGAAGGTAGGGGGATGGAAAGAAAGAGAGAAGGAGGGAAGGAGCAAGGAAGGAAAGAAGGACAGAGGAAGGAAGGAAAGAGACAGAGGAAAGAAGGTGGGGGAGGAAAGAGAGAGAAGGAGGGAGGGAGAAAGGAAAAGAGGAAGGGAGGAAGGAAGGTAGGGGGAGGAAAGACAGAGAGAAAGAGGGAGGGAGAAAGGAAAAGAGGAAGGAAGGAGGGAAGAAGGAAGGAAGGAAAGAAGGACAGAGGAAAGAAGGTGGGAGAGGAAAGACAGAGAGAAGGAGGGAGGGAGAAAGGAAAAGAGGAAGGAAGGAAGGAAAGAAGGACAGAGGAAAGAAGGTGGGGGAGGAAAGACAGAGAAGGAGGGAGGGAGAAAGGAAAAGAGGAAGGAAGGAAAGAAGGACAGAGGAAAGAAGGTGGGGGAGGAAAGAAAGAGAGGAGGGAGGGAGAAAGGAAAAGCGGGAGGAAGGAAGGACAGATGGAGGATGGAGGAAGGAAAGAAGGAAGGGAGGAAAGAAAGGAGGAAGGAAGGAAAGAAGGACAGAGGAAAGAAGGTGGGGGCGGGAAAGACAGAGATAAGGAGGGAGGGAGAAAGGAAAAGAGGAAGGGAGGAAGGAAGGAAAGACAGAGGAAAGAAGGACAGAGGAAAGAAGGTGGGGGAGGAAAGACAGAGAGAAGGAGGGAAGGAGATAGGAAAAGAGGAAGGAAGGAAGGACAGAGGAAAGAAGGTGGGGGAGGAAAGACAGACAGAAGGGGGGAGGGAGAAAGGAAAAGAGGAAGGGAGGAAGGAAGGAAAGAAGGTAGGGGGATGGAAAGAAAGAGAGAAGGAGGGAAGGAGCAAGGAAGGAAAGAAGGACAGAGGAAGGAAGGAAAGAAAGACAGAGGAAAGAAGGTGGGGGAGGAAAGAGAGAGAAGGAGGGAGGGAGAAAGGAAAAGAGGAAGGAAGGATAGAAGGTGGGGGAGGAAAGACAGAGAGAAGGAGGGAGGGAGAAAGGAAAAGAGGAAGGGAGACAGAAGGAAAGTACAGAGGAAGGAAAGGAGGAAGGAAGGAAGGTAGGTAGGGAGGAAAGGAGGGAGGGAGGAAGGAAGAAGGAAGGAAGGAAAGGAGGAAGGAAGACAGAAGGGAAGGATGGATGAAGGAAGGGAGGAAAGAAGGGAGGGAGAAAGGAAAAGAGGAAGGTAGGGGGAGGAAAGAAAGATAGTACATTTCATACACAATGGCAGATCTGTGTTAAAACCATGAGCGTCATGTTAGTTTTTAGAAAGGTTTTCCAAAGATGAATAACAGCGATGATGTTCTCAGTCTCTGGAGAGTAGTTTGGCTCACAGAGCTTCACTAAGGTTGTTGTGCTAAACATCAAAACCTCTTGACTTGGTGCTGAAGTTCTTTGACGAGCTTGTTCAACGTGTCGGATTGATTGAAGCAGACGAAAGAGGAAGAGGAGCTACAGCGAGCCGTGTTAAGACAGAGACGTACTGAGCGCATGCTAACGTTATAACTTGGTCCTGGTGGTAAAAACACACTGACGTAACTTTGGCCTAAAAACTTTGATCATGTTTTGTTGCCTCCAGCTATCGACAGCTGAACACAGCATCAGAAGGGAAGAAGTGAAATAGATGTTGGGTATATAATCGTGTATTCTAGGCATTTCCAAGACTAGGGACGGAGTACTTCATTTTCTAACACCAACTTTATAACAAGTTAAAAAACTGATTTTAAAATGTTGCAATTGTTAAGTGTAGAGACGCTGAGTGGTGTCTCCCTTACACTGAACTACTCTCAGGAGACTGAAAACATGATTGCTGTTATTAGTGTTAAACTCTTTATGATAAAGGAACATGTGACCACGTGAGCCGTATGAGTTTTTAACCCTTAAACACCCATATACTGACTCATAATTAGTCTATACACCGGGAGCATACCTATGTTCCCCGGGTCCTATGTTCCCCGGGGTCCTATGTTCCCCGGGGTCCTATGTTCCCCGGGTCCTATGTTCCCCGATTGCGGCTAACTTGGTTGCTAGCTCGGCGGCTAGCTCAGCGGCTAATTCGGCAGCTAATTCGGCGGCTAACTCGGCAGCTAATTCGGCTGCTAGCTTGGCAGTTAACTCGGTGGCTAGCTCGGCGGCTAACTTGGTGCCTAGCTCGGGGGCTAACTCATCTGCTAACTCGGCTGCTTACTCAGCGGCTAACTTGGTGGCTAACTCAGCTAACTGGCTAACTGTAGACGGGATCATCCCTATGTTCCCCGGTCACATACAAAGCGGGAAACATAGGACCCGGGGAATATAGGGATGTTCCCCTATACACCAATCCACATTCATGAATTCCCTGTCAGTAGTTAATAAATGATTAATCTTATGGAATAAAAGACAATCACATCATTATTTTATTGTCCAGATGAGCATTTTATAGAATATGATGAACACAAGATATTTGAATGGTGTTTTTAAAAAAAAAATAAACACAGGCCAAATTTGTGCGATGTGTCCTTGGGCAAGACACTTAACCCCAAATTAACCCCACTTAACCCCGTTGCTGCGCCAACAGTGAATGAATGTGAATGAATGGTTAAATTCCCCCTGATGAGCAGGTTGGTACCCTGCGTGGTATGAATGTATGTGTGAATGGGTGAATGAGATGTAATGTAAAGCACTTTGAGTGGCCGTAAAGACTAGAAAGGTGCTATATAAGTACAGTCCTTTTACCATTTATCAGTCCATTTACATTACATCATCAACAACAGCCAAAAAGCATTTTATTTCCATTTTTGTATACTGTGTGTCACACTAGGAAAAATCCACCAAGCAGAAATGTGTATGGGTCAAATTTGAACCTGAACAGTAGGTAAGGGTTAATAGTTTTATATTTAATATCAGGCTTCATGCACACAATATTTGTGAGTAGAGCAGTTCAGTGTTGGTTTGGCTCGAAACTTGAGAGAAAAATATAGAAAACAGCATCTATCTCATTTAATAACATAATAATAATAATAATAATAATAATAATAATAATAATAATAATAACAACATACATTTAATATTGTTGTTTATTCCATATTTAGTTTTTTTTAGCATCATTTAACACACACACACACACACACACACACACACACACACACTCACTCACACAACCCATTTTCCCACAAGCCGTAGACCATCTTGGGTTTAACGCCATTAAAGTCCATTAGAAAGACAAACCGAGGCTCGGCTCAGCATGACACCAGGACTTCTGTTCTCTATAATGCGTTTTCCAAAAACGAAAATACAAAGCCCTAAAGTGCAAGGAACAGATTATACAGTGTGTCTGCGTACTTACATGTAAACTGCAAATGTTAGCTGACAGGAATACAGGGTTAATTCAAGATTTTTCATTTTCATTAGGCAGGAAAAGAAAATATTGTTTCCCTTTAAAAAGACAAGAAGAAGAAAAAAGAGGCAAACTAAAATGAATGAATGGTCCTGGATAAAAGGCCTTATTTAAAACATAGTCATAATTAAAAGGATGTTCATGTTCATATATAAAGTGCTAAAGTGCTAGAGTGCCCATTTTCTATAAAGTGTGTTGTTGAGAGGACATAAAGGAGCTTTTTGGGTTTCCATTAAAAGTGCCAACGGTGGGGATATGAGCTGGGAGTTAAGGAGTCTGACTGCCTGCCTGTGGAAAAAAGCTGTTTAGCAGCCTGGCGGTTCTGGGGCGGATGCTCCTGTATCTTTCCCCCCGACGGCATCGAGGGGGGGAGAACAAACTGTGTGAGAGGTGCTTGATGATGTTGGAGGCTCTGTGTATATGCAACGTCGGTGATGAATGTGCGTCAGTGATGGAAGCGACATGCCGATAATTTTTCCAGCTGTTGTTTGTTTTGTACAATCTTGTTGAGTTGCTTTCTTTCATCAGCAGTGCTGCTATTTGTCATTTGGGGTTGGGTGATGTTACACAAGCTCTTTTTGGGGCATTCAAGTAGCACACTGACCCCATTTACAATTTAACTCTTTACATGCCGTTCATATTATGACTCATAATTAGTCTCCACACCAATTCATATTCATTATTTCCCCATCAGTCATTAATAAATGTTTGATTAATCCTTAATGAAGCTGTGAGAGAGTGAACAGTGTGTATTGCATTTATTTATGGGGGAGAAAAAAAGACATTTAACAATCATTATTTTATGGTCCAGGAGAACATTTTATAGAATATGAAGAATATAACAACATGTTTGAATGCTGATTTTAGTTTTTTGTAATAAACATGAGAGTAGATGTTTCTGTGATGATATGAAAGGTGGAAAGATGAGGGCGAATCAGGAGTTCTTCCTTAATGCACGTTTTAATTATAGACTGTATAAAAGAAATGGACGTAACATCCGTGACGTCACCCATTGGTTTGTGGACTGCTGCTCGGAAGCCAATAGTTTCAAATCTAGGCAGCGCCATCTTGAAAATTTCAGGTGCATGCTGGGAAAAATAAAAACACAGATTCTACTTATATGGGCATGAGGCAGGGTCATGGGGGAGGTTGCGATTGGTTGCGAGGGCTGGATCTCGAGGACATTGGTCAATCAACCTGTCAATCAGGACGTAGCCACGCCCTAATGCATACCCTGCTTTATCGTCACATATAAAATCAGGGAGGCCAAATTGTCCCAAATGAACATCATACTGCATTGAAGAAGGCTTTAAACTAGCGATTGAGACCATAAACACATTTTGAAAACGTTTACTGAGGTTAGAAATCAAGTGAGAAGTTGGTGAATTCTCCATTGACTTGTATAGAGATGGTCGCCCCCTGGTGGCCTTTTGATAGAATGCAGTTCTAAGTTACTTCCGCCTTGGCCTCATTTCAGAGGACCAGAACCCCCCGCCTGGTTTTAATACAGGCCGTGATCATCAAACAGCATTCAAGGTACAATTGACCCTTTGCTAAGCCACTGTCTAATCCTACGTTAGCAACCGTGTGTAGCAACCAAGAGGTCTGTCAAGCTCTCAGCAGACGTTAACATGCAGAAGCGGTACATACACATGCGGGACCTGCAAATCCAACACCCGATTCTCACAAAGTGTCGAAGGTGGTGTTGAAGATGCTAACGCTAGCTTTGTGTGCTAGTTTGATAAAGTTAGAAAAGCAAAGACGTCTCAGTATTAATAGTAAGTAGGTTACTTGTGTTTAAACTTTAAGTCGAGTTACTTTGTATTATTAGGTTATTTGAACAAAAGTAATGCTAGTAATATTAATTGCTAGATAGATGATGATGATACTCAGCGACCGAGAGTAAACAGCACATATATAGCATGTCAGGTATTTCCCAAGAGGTAACCTAAACAGAAGTAGTTGTTGTGCTGCACTGCATAGATAACATAAGACGCTTAGCCAAAGTTAATAATAGAATGATATGAATAGAATAATATGATGTACTGTGAAGGAGGAAGATAAGTGTTGCTACTTGTTTTTTAGACCCTGCGAGCGGAAACAGGAAACCTAATCAACTACACACAGACATACAACTGTCTTGTGTTATCAGAATGTCAAATGGTCAATGATTGAAGAGGAAATACCCACGTACCCCTCGTATTAACTGTATAAAAGAAGAAGCGAGTATTCCCCAGGGAGTCTTGTGTGTATGTTGCACTGTCAAACGCTCCTCTTGTACAAGATAATAAATTGTTAAACCTTGGCTCGTCGGCTAGAGTCTCCATTGATTGACATTTTGAGAAATTCTTTTAACTGTAGTTTTCCAGTTGAAATGTCTGAACATGATCCACTGACCATACTGGCTATCCAATATGGACGGTAAAAAGTACTAACAAAACAAAATTTGTACATTTGCATATACACTGTTGCCCATAACTTTGGAATAATTTTATTTTCACACATTTCTCTTTTTATTTTCTATTTATACACATCAGTAATCACCTCTGACCAGGTGCAATGAGATTGATTAACCCTCCTGTTGTCCTCAAGGAAGGAAGGACAGGACGGAAGAAGGAAGGGAGAAAAGGAGGGAGGAAGGAAGGAAAGGAGGGAGAAAGGAAGGAAGGAGGGAAAGGAGGTAGGAAGGAATGAGGGAAGGAAAGAAGGAAGGACAGGAGGGAGGGAGGCAGTTTTATTTATATAATGCATTTCATACACAATGGCAATTCAATGTGCTTTACATAAAACAGAAAAACATATAATTTGAGAAACATTAAAACATACAATTACCCCCCCCCCCCACACACACACACACACACACTAATAAAAGAGAGAAATAAAATGCTAGAATAGAGCATTAAATATAAGATTGCAGCATAAAATCATTAAAAGGACATAGAGTGCAAAGACAAGAGTAAAAGGTAAAAAAACGGAATTCACAAAAATAAAAAGGGAATTTGGGAAAAAATAAAACAGATTTTATAGGACCCTATATATAATGTTTTTACATCTCTCAAATGTGAAAAATAGGTCAAAATGGTCTCTGATCAGTATGTAAGATCAGTAAATAATGAAACAGTAACAGAAGTTCTCTCAGCACCCTTTTCATGTCGAGCAGGTCTAGACTGCTGACTCTATAATATTATTTACAAAGACCAAACGCCCCCCCTGTGAACAAGCTTTTGGCGACAGTAACAAGGAAGAAAGCTCGACCAAACCGGACTCTGGGTGGGCGACCATCTGCCTCGACCGGCTGGGCTGAGACGGAGAAAGACGGAGAGAGGGGAGAGACACACACATAGAAGAGTGTAGGAATAATAGTAAGAGGAAGAAGACTAATAATAAGTGTAGCAGTCGTCGTCGGCAGATATTTTCACGTCTGAGAAGCTGGAACCACTTTTCTTTTTGTGACAGAATAAACTCCTAAATGATCGATTTATGAAATTAGTCGGCGATTCATTTAATACTCAGAAACGTACTGATTCATGGTTGCAGCTCTCTCCTTCGTTATCACCTCGGCTCTGTGTGACTGTTCATTTGAAACGTACTCATCACTGAAGATGATTTGTATATTTTGACTACATTTCCTCTCAGTTCGTCCTCTTCCTCGCTCTCACGTTACAGCCGACTGCTTCGGGAGTGTCAGACTTGATGAGAAGTTGTCACAAGTTGAGTGCGTGTGTGTGTGTGTGTGTGCGTGTGTGTGTGAAACTTTTTAATTATGGTATGTTTATTTATAGTATGAAGTGAAGGATTGTTTTGTGCGGATGTTGAAACTAAATCAAAGCGAAGCCGAGACAGTTTTATTCGTTACAGCAGATGGAGGTGGAGGATGAACTGAGAGGAAAAAGTTGTGCAAAAACTGACGGAAATTTACATCCAACTGCAGTAATAGTACAAGTAGAAGTACTTAAAGTAGAAGGATTAGCAATCGTAATACTGTAGAAGTAACAGTGGAGGTAATAGTAGAAGTGGTGCAAATAGAAACACTAACAGTAGTAGTAGAATAGTGTAGTAGTATTGCAGTATTAAAGGTAGCAGTACTATAGTCGAATAGTCGAGAAAGTAGTAGAATAGTAATAGCAGTAATAGTATTGTAGTAGTAGAAGAATGGCAGAAGTACTAGTAGTAGGCTTATAATAGTAGTAGAAGAAGAAGAAGAATGGTAGTCATGATAGTATCAGTAATCATAGTAGTAGTAGTAGTAGTAGTAGTAGTAGAAGAAGAAGAAGAATGGCAGTAGTAGAAGAATGGCAGTAGTACCAGACGGGGAGTTCCTGTCCTCTGAAATGAAGCCAACCAGGAAGTAACTTAGAGCTGCATTCTATCAAAAGGCCACCAGGGGGCAACCATCTCTATACAAGTCAATGGAGAATTCACCAACTTCTCACTTGATTTCTAACCTCAGTAAACGTTTTCAAAATGTGTTTATGGTCTCAATCGCTAGTTTAAAGCCTTCTTCAATGCAGTATGATGTTCATTTGGGACATTTTGGCCTCCCTGATTTTATATGTGACGATAAAGCAGGGTATGCATTAGGGTGTGGCTACGTCCTGATTGACAGGTTGATTGACTAATGTCCTCGAGATCCAGCCCTCGCAACCATAGCAACCTCCCCGCTCTGCCCTTGGCTCCGGCCATACTTCCACCCATGGCCCTGCCTCATGCCCATATAAGTAGAACCTGTGTTTTTATTTTTCCCAGCATGCACCAGAAATTTTCAAGATGGTGCTGCCTAGATTAGAAACTATTGGCTTCCGAGCAGCAGTCCACAAACCAATGGGTGACGTCACGGATGTTACGTCCATTTCTTTTATACAGTCTATGAGTAACAGTAGTAGTAGTAGTAGTAGTAGTAGTAGTAGTAGTAGTAGTAGTAGTAGTAGTAGTAGTAGTAGTAGTAGTAGTAGTAGAAGAAGAATGGCAGTAGTAGAAGAATGGTAGTAATAGTAGTAGGCATACAATAGTAGTACTAGTAATAGTATTGGAAGTAAAGTAGTAATATTAGTGGACTGATAGAATAAAAGTAGTATCTTAGTGATGTTATAGTAGTGTCAGCAGCAGTTTTATTAATAGACTGATGGTAGAAGTACTAGTGCTTGTAGTAGTGATATCAGTTTTGTGGTAGAAGTAGTATCAGTGTAGATTAGAAAAAGAGTATCAATAGTTGTGATAGTAGGAGCTGTAGTAGTATCGGTAGTCATTGTAGTAGTTGTACAATGGCAGAGTTGTAGTAGTAGTAAATGAATGTAGGTGTGTTTGTATCAGTTGTTCTAGTAGTAGAAGTAGAAGTATATTAGCAGTAGTAGTAGTATCATACTGGTAGTAGTAGTATCATACTGGTAGTAGTAGTAGTAGTAGAAGTATATTAGCAGTAGTAGTAGTAGTATCATACTGGTGGTAGTAGTAGTAGTAGTAGTAGTAGTATCATACTGGTAGTAGTAGTATAGTAGTAGTAGTAGTAGTAGTAGTATCATACTGGTAGTAGTAGTATAGTAGTAGTAGTAGTAGTATCATACTGGTAGTAGTAGTAGTAGTATCATACTGGTAGTAGCAGTATAGTAGTAGTAGAAGTAGAAGTATATTAGGAGTAGTAGTAGTAGTAGTATCATAGTAGTAGTAGTAGTAGTAGTTGTAGTAGTAGTAGTAGTAGTAGTAGTATCATACTGGTAGTAGCCTAGCAGTAGTAGAAGTATATTAGTAGTAGTAGTTGTATCATAGTAGTAGTACCAGTAGTAGTAGTATCATACTGGTAGTAGTAGTAGTAGTAGTACCAGTAGTACTAGTAGTAGTATTGTAGCAGTAGTAGTAGTAGTAGTATCATACTGGTAGTAGTAGTATAGTAGCAGTAGTACCAGTAGTAGTAGTAGTGTCCACAGTTGTTTCCTTTATTTGATATAAATCTAGTATTTGTCTTGTTTGTCTGGCGGCCTTCTCCAGCTGTCACAGTTCACTAATTCACTCTCTCTGCCTCTCACTGTGGCTCAGGAGGTAGAGCGAGTCGTCCACCAATTGGAAGATTGGCATTTCGATTCCCAGCTCCTCCAGTCCACATGTCGATGTGTCCTCGGGCAAGATACACCCAAATTGCTCCCACTGCTGCGCCAACGGTGTATGAATGTGTATGAATGGTTAGTTTCCTCCTGTTCAGCAAGTTGGCACCATGTGTGGTAGCTCCTGTCATCAGTGTATGAATGGGTGTGAATGAGACATGAAAAAAGCGCTTTAGGTGGTCATAGCGACGAGAAAAGCACTATATATGTAAGTACAGCCCATTTACTCACTCCCTCACACGTTCACTCACTCTGCTGCCTGTTATTGACACAACCTGAACGCTTTGTGTCATTTTATTCCTCTCATTGAATCAGAAGCTTTGTACCGCTGCATGTTCACAGTAGAAGAGCTCACAGCTGCAGATTTCTCCTCATAAGAAAAAAAAAAAAAAAAAGCCTGAAAATAATGAGAGCTGAAGAAAGAAAGAAAAAACAGCAGCTGGGCTACACATGCATCACCAACTGTATTTTTAACGTGATAGTCACATAAATAAAATAAAAAGTGAGAAGAATGAGAAGTCAGTATTTCAGTAAACGCCTTAAAACAGGGGGGTCAAACTCATTTTCATTCAACGGCCACATACAGACCAATTTGATCTCATGTGGGCCGGACCATTAAAAAGATGGAGGGAAAGAAGGAAGAAAGGAAGGAAATGAGAAGGGAAGGAAGGAAAGAGAGGCAAAAGGTAGGAGGGAAGAAAGGTAGGAAGGCCAGATGGGAGGAAGGACTGAAGGAAGAAAGGGAGGAAGGACAGATGGAAGGAAGAAAGGATGGAAGGAACAAAGAAAGGATAAAAGGAAGTTGGAAGGACAGATGGAAGGAAGGACAGAAGGAAGAAAGGGAGGAAGGACAGATGGAAGGGAGGAAGGACAGATGGGAGCAAGGAAGGAAGCAACGAAGGAACAAAGAAAGGATAAAAGGAAGTAGGAATAAGGACAGATGGAAGGAAGGAAAAGAACAAAGGAAGGAAAGTGGGCCGGATTGCACCCCTTGGCGGGCCGGTTCTGGCCCACGGGCCTCATGTTTGACACCCCTGCCTTAAAAGGTTTCTCATGCTTTTTGTTTATTTTTATACTGTTGTGATGTTGGATATTAAATATAATCAAAGCTCTAAAGTGTGAGGTGAACATGAGTAAAAATTGACTTGAGCCTCCTCCTGGATTAATTAAGGTGAAATAAATACCGTGTTGAAAGATAGACCCTCAGTCATTCTTGTGGAAGCTGCTCAGTTGGTGCAAAACGCCAAAAAACCCCAGCTGTGTTTCTGCCACGTTTCCACAGGCGTCTGCATTTTTGTGTCCACGGAGCATGCTCAGTAGAGTCCTTCTCTTGTCCGAAACTTTCTTTAGACTTTCCAAATTGTTATCAGACCAAGAGGATCAAATTCTGGTTGTGACGTTCCAAAAAATGTATTCACCGTTTCACAGCTGCTTCTTTTCTAATGATTGTCGATGGTTTTTGGCCCAGCGAGCATCATGTGACCGACCCAGATGTTGTAATCGTGTCAAATTGGCTTCACAGAAGTTGATCAGCCTGCTCTGAATATGCTGGTTGCAAAGTTTTTTTACTCAATTTGTCCTTATTCGAAACACAGCCGTACACCAACAACTGTCATAAACAGTTAAGAAAAACTTTAAGAAGAAGAAAAAGAAGAAACTATATTTATATAGCGTTTTTTTCACAGACAAGAGTAACAAAGACCAACACAGGCACTTGTTAAAATATACAAAGATAAACAAGGACATACAGAACAATACAATAAGGAAACACAACAAGTACATAAGATGCAGATGGTGCATGTAATTACCCAAACGCCTGTCTAAACAAGTCTTCAGCTGCTCTTTAAATGAGTCCACAGGCAGAGCGCTCACAAAGCTCAGTCACAACGAGTCTTAAAGCGAGTGCAGCGGAGGAAAGACAGAAAATATAGTCCATTTGACCTAAGAGGGCGAGCTGATGAGTAGGGGCGAGGTAGAAGGTCTGCAACATGATGAACTGATTTTAAAATACTTCTTATTGTTTTTAAAGTCCGTGTAAAGTAAGAATAAATATGTGTTCTGAGTTTGACATACCACAGAAAAGTGTTGTTAACCACCCTGCCAAATTTGAATGATTAAAAAAATCGCCAAATATATGAAATTAGGCTTCAAAGTTGTGTAAAAATCAGCCTCTTTCTCTGCTCCCAAACACTGTGGGCGTGGCCACCGAGTCCGCTGAAGCCCCGCCCCCTACCAAGTGTCACCTGTCAATCAAAGTCACCACCTCTACCAGAAAGATCTCAGACATGGACGCTATGTCTGAGAGTTTTCTGCTGCTAACTCAGCTGCTAGCTCAGCGGCTAACTCAGCTGCTAGCTCGGCGGCGAGTTCGGCTGCTAGCTCGGCAGCTAACTCAGCTAACAGGCTAACTGTAGACTGTAGTAGTAGTAGTGTGTGCTGAATGTATTTATAACTCTACAGCAGCAGGGGCGGGTTTATGCTAATCACTAAATCCTGAACACAGACATCTTGAAACACAGTTTGTGAAGCCTAGCTCCACAATTCAAATCTAAATGGTTGAAATGCTTTTTACACCTTTTTTAGAAATACATTTATGACCTATTTAATGTGTTTAGAAGAAAATGTCTGAATTCACTTTACACGGTCTTTAAAGCTATGAACGGCCTCGCTCCCTCTTACGTTGTTGGCATGCTCGCTGAATAAACTCCAGACAGACCCTTGAGATCATCAAATAAAAGGTCTTTTCACCATAGCTAGAATAAATACTAAATCAGCTCACGGTGCCTTCAGCTATTATGGTCCTACTCTTTTATTTACCACATGCACTCAGGTCTGTTACAACAGTGTCTTCCTTTTAAAGGCAGACTAGAAACACGTCTTATTTCACAAGCTTTTAGTTAAAGGGTAAAACCTTCTTTTTACAAACAGTATTATTATTGTTATTTCTTTAACCCTTGTGTCGTCCTCCCGTCTTATTCTTCTTTCCTCCCTTCCTTCCTTCCTTCCTTCCTTCTGTCTGTACTTCCTCCATCCCCCTTTCTTCCCTCCTTCTTTCCTTCCCTCCTTCCTCCCTCCTTTCCTTCCTTCCTTCCTTATTCCTTCCTCCCTTCCTTCTTTCCTCCCTCCCTCCTTCTCTCTTTCTTTCCTCTGTCCTTCTTTCCTTTCCTCCCTTCTTCCTTCCCTCCTTCCTTCTTCCTTCTTTCCTTTCCTCCCTTCCTTCCTTCCTTCCTCCCTCCCTCCTTTCCTTCCTTCCTCCCTTCCTTCTTTCCTCCCTCCCTCCTTCTCTTTCTTTCCTCTGTCCTTCTTTCATACCTTCCTTCCTTCCTTCTTTCATTTCCTCCCTTCTTCCTTCCCTCCTTCCTTCTTCCTTCTTTCCTTTCCTTCCTTCCTCCCTCCTTTCCTTCCTTCTTCCTTCCTCCCTTCCGCCCTCCTTTCCTTTCCTTTCCTTTCCTCCCTTCCTCCCTCCTTTCCTTCCTTTCCTCCTTTCCTTCCTTATTCCTTCCTCCCTTCCTTCTTTCCTCCCTCCCTCCTTCTCTCTTTCTTTCCTCTGTCCTTCTTTCATACCTTCCTCCCTTCCTTCCTTCCTCCCTCCTTCCTTCCTTCCTCCCTCCTTTCCTTCCTTCTTCCTCCCTCTGTCATGTATGATCTTTACTTGTTTTTAAGCACATTGAATTTACGCCTGCCGTTTGAAATGTGCTATATAAATAAATTAGACTTGACATATGAAGTAGCCTGATCATATGATGCTCTGTAAGTAAGGATGAGGATGTTAAATTGGATTCTGAATTCAAACCAGCAGCCAGTGAAGAGATTTAAGTATAGGAGTAATGTGAAACTGTCTATTTGCCCTGGTGAGTAAAAGTAGAGACCAGCCAGATTAGTCCAAAGTCCAGTCACTGAGGTCAAATATAATGTACCTCCCTTTTAAAATGTTAAGCTTATATATAGATGCTTCGCTCTTCACATCTTTGATTAAGATGCCGTACAGTTTGAGTACGCTGTTTACAAAGTTACTGTTGTTCACGTCGTCCTTAATGCTGATCAATGACCCACTCAGGAAAACATGCTGACATAAACCTTTTACGATTTTTTACATAAACTCTTAGATTTTGGATCTCAAAAATCTAAATGCACTTTATAAATTATTATTGATGTGTTGAATGTTGTGCTGTGTGCTGCTTGATTGTGTTTCTTTTTAGCTTCAGTCATGCCCCTTTTAAATTTCCCCTCAGGGCCAAATAAAGTGATTTGAATTGAATTGAATTGGAGGGGGGCATCAGGAAAAGTCTGGCTAAAAGAAATGTGTATAGGGAGATTTTTCAGCTCACAAATGTAAAATAAATGGGTCAAATTTGACCCTGAGCAATGTAAGGGCTAAATCAATGATACTGCCTCAGACTCATTGTTTTTTAACTCATTGGGTCTGTTCTAAACTGCATACTTTCCTACTACTCGTACTAACTCTGACGTTATTTGAAGTATGTAGTGTGTTTCAACTGTGTAGTATGTGATTTAGAGTATGTGAGAAGTTCCTGGATGGTTTACTAGATTCTCCAGAAATGCAGAGTATGCATTACCCACTCACATTACCCAAGATGCAACGCAACTTCTGAAAAAAACCCAAAATATAAATGTCACAGATCACCAACTCGGCGGTTTCAAGTTAGCAACAGCGAGGGTATGTTTGCTTCCTGTTTTCAAAATAAAAGCACCAATTTTATCGTTATGGTTTTCTTAATAATAAAATTTAACAGGTGTTTTATTTTATGAAAATGACAGGAAGTGCGTTACTCGCTACGGCTAACTTGAGCGGCTCCGAATTCTCAGGAACAAAACTTTAAGCAGGTGTTATTTGGACAAATTAGCGTCACATTGTGGATCTAAAGGGCTACTTTACTTTCTTCCTAAAAAGGTTAGAAATGAGGATAAAGTGGTTTATTTACAGAGTTAGAGCTAAAATGAAATCAGCTTCAGCCTGCTGATTTCAGCTCGGGTAGGAACCAAATGCATTGTGGGTAATCGTGTAATTTACTACAGTGTAAACGGTCTGCTTACTATCTGGTCCTTTAGTATGTAGTATAGAAGTGTGTAGTATAGAAGTATGTAGTATAGAAGTATGTAGTATAGAAGTATGTAGGATGGAAGTATGTAGTATGCAGTTTTGAACACAGCCTTTGTGTTTTTCCATCTCTTGGTTTCCTCTGCTCCAGTCCTTTGTGGTCATGTAGTTTTCCCTCATTCATATGATTTGTGTTGCTCTTTTTTAAACAGGTACTTTTCTTTCAGGAGGAGGATAAACTACGTATGCAATGTCTGTCCTGTGAAACGGAGCAGGTGGAGCCAAATGCAAGACACAGCAGGCGAAAGGACATGGAGAAGAGATTTATTAACGAACTCGGGAGGTAAAAGGACACAGAGGTGCAGACAGGCCAAAATAAACAGAACAGAACAAACAATCCAACAAGACTGAAGAGAAAACCATGACGGCTGAGGTGCAGGTGTTGGAGATGGGAGGAGACGCTAAGGAGAAGAGAGAGGAGTGATGAAACCGGAGGACAGAGAGGGAGGTGATTGGCTGAGGGGGAAACACAGGCTGACGAGGCTGATATGGAGCAGGTGTGTAGACGGGCAAATGAAGGGAAATCACAGCAGAAAGCCCCAAAATCCATAAAACACAAAACCTATTAATAACAAACCGGCATACATCAACCTGTCCAAGAACATACATGAATATAAAGTTAAACTATAAAGTAGACAACACGATGAGCTAAATAATCATGTTAGACTATCGTTAGAATATACAACCAAAATATTAGGGCTGTCAGCGTTAAGGCGTTAATCGTGATTAGATTAATGCAATCCATAACGCGTTTTAATGTTGCAAGCCTTTTTGTCCCTTCTACTCCCCCGTAGACGGCTCCTCTAGCTGTAGCGCTATGCTTTGAAGTGGCCTCCTGCAGTAAACCTACCGCGCTGATGGAAAGTAAGAGAGCTACTGGACTTTTGAACGGCTTGTTTAACTTTAAAACACTTCCAGACGCTTCAGTTGACAAGTCAAAAGTAAAATGCAACCTGTGTCAAACGGAGTTTAACTACCACCGGAGTACGTGGAGTTTGAGTTAGCACCTCTACGCTAAACACCCAGGTGCAGCCAAGCCAGCCTCAGCTCCACCAAAGGACCATTTTGGAGTGTGGGAGTCGCAGCAGAGCCGTGATTGATTCCCAGTTAAGACACTCTGGTAAGAAATGCTTTACATTATGGGCTTAAAACTGCCTTGAAATGTAAAATAACAGGATTTTAAACATGCAATTCAAAACGCCATTAATCGTGATTAACTATGGAAATTCTGCGATTAATTGCGATTTAAAAAATTAATCGTTTGACAGCCCTAATAGTAATATGAATGAGTCCAAAAACAATGAGTCTAAGTCATTGATTTAACCCTTACATACGATTCAGGGCCAATTTTAGCCCATTGTTTACATTTGAGAGCTGTAAAAACACCCTAATATGCTCTTTATACAAAAATGGGGACAAAATGCATCACTTTTTAACATTTTTATGCAGCCGATACACAATTTTATATATGCAAATGTACAAATTTGACCTGTGTTCACTAAAAAATAATTCAGAAATCAGCATTAAAACATGTTACATTCATTATATTATGAACAAATAATGATCAAATGTTCTCCTGGACCATAAAATAGTGATTGTGAATGTCTTAACCCTCCTGTTGTCCTTGAGTCAAGAAAGGAAGGGAGGAAGAAGGAAGGAAAGGAGGAAGGAAGGAAAGGAGGGAGGAAAGAAGGAAGGGCGGAGGGTTGGGATAAAGGAGAGGGAAGGAAGGAAAGAAGGAAAAGAAGGAAGGAAGGAAGGAAAGGAGGAAGGAAGGGAGGGAGAAGAGAAGGAAGGAAAGGAGGGAGGAAAGAAGGAAGGAGGGAAGGAAGGAAAGAAGGACAGAGGAAAGAAAGAGAGAAGGAGGGAGGAAGGAAAGAAGGAAGGAGGGAGGGTGGGATAAAGGAAAAGAGGAAGGGAGGAAGGAAAGGAGGAAAGGAAGGAGGGAGGGTTGGGATAAAGGAAAAGAGGAAGAAGGAAGGAGGGAAGGAAAGAAGGAGGGAAGGAATGAAAGGAGGAAAGAAGGAAGGCAAGGAGAGGGAAGGGGAGGGAGGAAAGAGGGAAGGGAGGAAGGAAAGGAGGGAGGAAAGAAGAAGGAAGGAAAGGAGGGAGGGTGGGATAAAGGAAAAGAGGAAGGGAAGAAGGAAAGAAGGACAGAGGAAAGAAAGAGAGTAGGAGAGAGGGAGGAAAGGAAGGAAGGAAGGAGGGAGGAAAAAGAAGGAACAGTCAAAACAGACGGGGTCAGTTTGACCCGGGAGGACGACAGTGTGTATTGACTGAATGGATACTGAGCTCATAATGGTGGTGATACATTCAGAAGTGAAAACCCCCCAAACACACCATGAGGGCCGCCGTGTGTTTGAGTAGTAAATAATAAAACTAGCAGCTCTTTTTTTATGCCTCCTCCTCCTTCTCCTCTCCTCCTCCTCTCCTCTCCTCTCCTCCTCCTCCTCCTCCTCCTCCTCCTCTCTGCTGAGCTGCTGGAACATCCTGACATTAAATATGTAGCTGACAAAAATAAGACAGAGTCAGGCGACAGACTATTAATGAAATGCTACCTGAGCTTTTTTTACTGTATTCATGTGACTACTTCTTCCCCTCCACCCTTCTTTTTTTGCTCCCTCCTCCTTCCAGCCATCCTTCCTTCCTCCTTTCCTTCCTCCCTCCCTCCTTACTCTTTTCCTTCCTCCCTCCCTCCCTCCTTTTCTTCCTTCCTCCCTCCTTACTTCTTTCCTTCCTTCCTTCCTCCCTCCTTCCTTCCTTCCTTCCTTCCTCCTTTCCTTCCTCCCTCCCTCCCTCCGTTCCTTCCTTCCTTCCTTCTCTCCTAATTCCTTCCTCTTTTCATCCTTACTCCTTTCCTCCCTCCCTCCTTACTCCTTTCCTTCCTTCCTTCCTTCCTTCCTTCCTTCTCTCCTAAATTCCTTCTCTCCTAAATTCCTTCCTCTTTTCATCCTTACTCCTTTCCTCCCTCCCTCCTTACTCCCTTCCTTCCTTCTTCCCTCTTTACTTTTTCCTTCCTTCTTCCCCTCCACCCTTCTTTCTTTGCTCCTTCTTTCTTTCCTTCCTTCCTTCCTTCTCTCCTAAATTCCTTCCTCTTTTCGTCCTTACTCCTTCCTTCCTTCCTCCTTTCCTCCCTCCCTCCTTACTCCTTTCTTTCCTTCCTTCCTTCCTTCCTTCTCTCCTAAATTCCTTCCTCTTTTCGTCCTTACTCCTTTCCTTCCTTCCTTCCTTCCTCCTTTCCTCCCTCCCTCCTTACTCCTTTCCTTCCTTCCTTCCTTCCTTCTCTCCTAAATTCCTTCCTCTTTCCTTCCTTCCTCCTTTCTCCCTCCCTCCTTACTCCTTTCCTTCCTTCCTTCCTTCCTCCCTTCCTTCCTTTTCTCTCCTTACTTCCTTCCTCTTTTCCTCCTTACTCCTTTCCTTCCTTCCTCCTGTCCTTCCTTGACCTGAAAGTTACCGAGAAATTATGTGTAATTTAAAGTTGATGATTACAAAGGAGGTTACATCTGAAGTCAGACCTTTAAGATTTTACTCAGGAGGGTTTTTTCCTCATTTTGTAATATTTAACATGTTACTGAATACATATATTGCTGTTTTTAATGTTTTTAAATCAATATATTTTTAATATTGTGTAATAAATCATGACTATTACACATTAACAGGGAATCTGAGGATCCAGTTTATGAGGAATTCAAAGGAAAGTAAAAAAAGTCTGACTACCAACTCTGTTCTCCACTAATCCTTTATTAATCCCATAATGGAGACATTTACATTATAATTATAATTCTTATTCTTATTATTATTATAATTATTATCCTTATTCTTATTATTGTAATTATTATTATGAACCATCCTGTAAGCACTGATTCGGCATTTTGCAGGTGAAGAGTTTAGTGTGTTTAATTTTCATTTAAAGGGTTAATTTTTCATATATTCAGTGTATTTAAGGAGTATTCTAAAATGTAATAAGTAAAAAATATATATATAAAGCTTCATCCAAATTCATCTGACTCTGATCTGAGACACCTGCTCTTTCCTACTTTTCTGGCTTCTAACCTGCATACCAATAAATCCACGCTGAGTGAGCACGCGGTCACATGACACACACACACACACACACACACACACACACACACACACACACACACACAGCTTATTCTGGAGATACGTATATAAACATACATATATATATAACATGTATATTGCTCAGAGATTATTTCCTGAAAGCAATCGATGTATTGTAGCTCTAACAGCTCACCGCCGCCGCCTCTGTGACTGTTGACACAAAAGCGAACAGAAAAGCTTCAGTAAGCAGATTTGTGCGGATGGATTTAAGCTGTCGCCTTCTGATTCATCCACTCTGGTAACTTACTCCACACACAGCGAGCACTTTGACAGGACGAGGACGTGCAAACTGGTCCACACATCTGGCAGTATCTGCACATCTGGGAGGAGAGAGAGGGGGGGGGGGGGGCTGCCTGGCGGAGAGGTGAAAGGTGGGCTTTTAAAGGAGGAGGAGGAGGAGTTGGATGAAAGCTTGGATTTTTTGGTTCGGTTGGAGAGCGGAGAGAGCGCGCGGAGCTCACGGCAGCTTTTATAGATGTTCACCTCTACGGGAAAACTCACACAACGACTTCACCTGCACCCCACCTACATATCAGAGCTGCTGGATACGGCTCATAGATGAACGCTGCACCGGAGAGGGTCGTTCTCCGTCTCCGGATAAGGAGCCCGTCAGTCCGCTACGACGCACGGCGCAACACCGGCGACCATGTCGGACAACTCCACTGATTACCCCAACGACACGCTGCCCTCCTCGGCTGCTTCGGCTGCTGCTGCCGCTGCCGCCGCCACACAGTACAACTTCCCGGCGCTTATATTCGGGGTTTTGCTGATTGTGGTGATCACGGGTGGGAACGTGCTTGTGTGCCTTAGCGTGTACTTGGAGAAGGCTTTAAAAACGACAACTAACTACTTTATTGTGAGTTTGGCGTTTGCTGACTTGCTGCTGGCGGTGCTGGTACTGCCACTCTTCGTTTACGCAGAGGTAAGCACCACACACCTCCACACCTCCACTATAACACCTGCAGGGACGTCACGGAGCTGTGTCTCGTGCGTAAAATACAAAATAAAGCGAATTAACATAGCAGAAAAAGTAAGGAAATATGTCCTTGATAGAGTTTTTTTTTCTTGTAACAACCCTTCTTGGCAATAAATCTTATACCATTGGAAAGCCTGTTTATTTCCCTTTTTAAATGGTGCCACATTTGTAAGGAACATGCAGTACAGCTGAGTCAACGCGCTCGTGGCAGAAACAGCGTGCCCAAGCTGATCCCACTAGATTTGACAAATTTTTCATGGGTGCAACCCACATACTCAGCTCCACTGCTCATCCCACAAATGCATGTTCCTTACAAATGTGGCACCATTTAAAAGGGAAATAAACAAGCTTTCCAATGGTATAAGATTTATTGCCAAGAAGCTTTATTACAACACAGAAACACTCCACCAAACACACATTTCCTTACTTTTTCTGCTATGTTAATTTCACCCTCCTTATAGTCATAAACAGGATCAACGTTGTTACTAATCTGACCAAGGAGCTATTTCATCATTCATGACAGGGAAATTGAAGGGAGGCCAGCTATTGTGTGGCACAGTGTCTCTCTCACCACTTTTAATTAGGAGTAATTAATGACGTGTGAGACTCTGGGAGGTATTTAGAGAGGTGTGATTCATAAAGAGCTATATATTTCCAGGCGTTAAAAAAGGTCTAAAGGGCTGTAACTTGTAAGTCCTGATGAAGGTATTAAAAGCCACCAGCTTGTGTGTCTAAATATCTCTTGCTCAGGTATGCCCTGCTGATGCTCCTACCCCCCACCCCCCCTCCTCCTCCACCCTCCTCTCTATAAATCCTCCTTAATTAGCCGCATTTGTGATCTTGTTACCTGTGCCAGGCAGTTAATCTCACTACAGCACTGACTGTCACATCAGTGGTTTGTCCCCATGCAGTCACTGGATTAGGAAAAAGTTAGTCTTGAAAGTTAAACACCTGCCACCTGAAGAAGAAGAAGAAGAAGAAGGAAAAAAAGAGAGAGGAGAAGAAAAGAGGATAGAGTTATGTATGCTTTTTTCTTTTTTTTCCCACCAGGAGGAATGTTTGTCTGAGCTGCAGTGGTGCAAGTACAAGAGGATTAGAGATATTTACACACATGCTCAGATTTGGGGCAGCTAATTAGGTGGTTTCTTTCTCTCTCTCTCTCTGTGTGTGTGTGTGCCTGTGTGTGTGTGTGTGTGTGTGTGTGTGCGTACAGTTCCAGGGTGGAGTCTGGTCCTTGAACATGCTGATGTGTGATGGCCTGATGACGATGGATGTGATGCTGTGCACCGCATCCATATTCAACCTCTGTGCCATCAGTGTTGACAGGTATGTGTATCTGTGTGTGTAGGGGTGTGTGTGTGTGTGTGTGTGTGTGTGTGTGTGTAGGTGTATGTGTGTGTGTGTGTGTGTGTCGGTCAAGTCAAGGTTTTAGATGACAGTATAAATCAACTTTATGGTGTTACAGAAGGTTCAATTTGGCTTTAATGTGCATGCAAATAAGGAAAGGAAGGAGTAATAAAGCAGAGGGAGGAGATTTATATTTATCTCTCATGTTGAAGAATAAGACTCATCAGATAAATGTGTTTAATGTTTCTAAACTTCACTTTAACATCTAAAATCTCATTGATATCTGATTTTATTTTCATATCAGTTTATTTTAAAGGGACAGTGCATATTAATAAACATCTGTAAATATGCCAGAATTAGCCCCAAAGGCTAGTTTTCATCTGTTGTCCCTGGTCAGCTGTGAGTTAGATCAAGATCAAGAAACATATTTAAAACATTATAAAGACAGGTTAGTTACAATAAGTATAAATAAGTAAAAGCAAAGCAAGCGACTGAACAAAGCGACAAACAAACAGTTACAGAGCAGTTAGACAGGAGCATATATAAGCAAGAACTAGAGCTGTCAAACGATTCATTTTTTTTAGTCGAGATTAATCGCGTTTTGAATCACATGTTTAAAATCCTGTTATTTTACATTTGAAGGCAGTTTTAAGCCCATAATGTAAAGCATTTCTTACCAGAGTGTCTTAACTGGGAATCAATCACGGCTCTGCTGCGACTCCCACACTCCAAAATGGTCCTTTGGTGGAGCTGAGGCTCGCTTGGCTGCACCTGGGTGTTTAGCGTGGAGGTGCTAACTCAAACTCCACGTACTCCGGTGGTAGTTAAACTCCGTTTGACACAGGTTGCATTTTACTTTTGACTTGTCAACTGAAGCGTCTGGAAGTGTTTTAAAGTTAAACAAGCCGTTCAAAAGTCCAGTAGCTCTCTTACTTTCCATCAGCGCGGTAGGTTTACTGCAGGAGGCCACTTCAAAGCATAGCGCTACAGCTAGAGGAGCCGTCTACGGGTGAGTAGAAGGGACAAAAAGGCTTGCAACATTAAAATGTGATTTTAAAAAATTAAGGCGTTATGGATTGCATTAATCTAATCGTGATTAACACGTTAACGCTCACAGCCCTAATAATTTTGCAAAGTATGAAAATTAAAAGAAAAGTGACTCTAATCTTTCTAATACAATGCACCTCAATTCTCACTTATTTCACTTCTACATCCAAACTTGAGATAACTGACTTCAGATTTAAAGGATAAATTAGCCTCAGTTGAACTTATTTTAAATATACATACTTACATAATTTATAGGTTATTATACAATGGTTGCACTGGTCCGGCCCACTTGAGATAAAAGTGGGCTGTATGTGGTCCCTGAACTAAAATGACTTAGAGCAGGGGTGTCAAACTCATTTTCATTCAAGGGCCACAAACAGCCCAATTTGATCTCATGTGGGCCGGACCATTAAAAAGAAGGAAGGAAGGAAGGGAGGAAGGGAGGAGGGGAGGAAGGAAGGGAGGAAGGACAAATAGAATGAAGGTGGGAAGGAAAGAGTAGGAGAAGAAAGGAAAGACAGGTGGAAGGAAGGAAAGAATAAAAGTGAGGAGGGAAGAAAGAAAAGAATGGAAAGGTTGGAAAAAAGGACAGGAAGGAAAGATGGAAGGGAGGAAGGAATGAAGAAAGGAAAGATGGAAGGAAGGAAAAGAATACAGGAAGGAAAGATGGAAGGAAGGGAGGAAGGAAGGACAAATGGAAGGAAGGGAGCAAGGAAGGAAGGAAGGAAGGAAAGATGGAAGGAAGGAAAAGAATACAGGAAGGAAAGATGGAAGGAAGGGAGGAAGGACAGATGGAAGGAAGGGAGCAAGGAAGGAAGGAAGGGGAAAAAAGACAGGAAGGAAAGATGATAGGGAGGAAGAAATGAAAGATGGAAGGAAGGAAAAGAATACAGGAAGAAAAGCTGGAAGGAAGGGAGGAAGGACGGAAGGGAGCAAGGAAGGAAGGAAGGAAAAAAGACAGGAAGGAAAGATGATAGGGAGGAAGGAATGAAGGAAGGAAAGATGGAAGGAAGGGAGGAAGGAAGGAAGGAAGGAAGGAAGGAAAAAAAGACAGGAAGGAAAGTGGGCTGAATTGGACCCCTCGGCGGGCCGGTTCTGGCCCACGGGCCACATGTTTGACACCCCTAACTTAGATCTAATTGACAAAAAGTGCTGACGTTTGACATTTTTAGTTTTTTCAGTCCATTAGTTGACAATAAAATTCACCCTAACTCTAATTATTTATTACTACTATTGAATGAATTGCAAAAATTGAAAGGGAAAGAAGGAAAGAAGGACAGAGGAAAGGAAGAGAGAAGGAATGAGGGAGGAAAGGAAGTAAGGAGGGAAGGAAGGAAAGGAGGGAGGAAAGAAGGAAGGAAGGAGGGTGGGATAAAGGAAAAGAGGAAGGGAGGAAGGACAGAAGGACAGAGGAAAGAAAGAGAGAAGGAGGGAGGAAGGACAGGAAAGAAAGAGAGAAGGAGGGAGGAAGGAAGGACAGAGGAAAGAAAGAGAGAAGGAATGAGGGAGGAAATGAAGGAAGGAGGGAAGGAAGGAAAGGAGGGAGGAAAGAAGGAAGGAAGGAGGGTGGGATAAAGGAAAAGAGGAAGGGAGGAAGGACAGAAGGGAGGGAAGAAAGAAGGAGGGAGGGAGGAAAGGAGGAAGGAAGGAAAGGAGGGAGGGAGGGAAGAAAGAAGGAGGGGAGGAAGAAAAGGAGGAAGGAAGGGAGGAAAGGAGGAAGGAAAGGAGGAAGGAAAGAAGGAGGGGAGGAAGGAAAGGAGGAAAGAAGGAAGGGAGGGAGGGAGGAAAGGAGGGAACAAGGAAAGGAGGGAACAAGGAAGGAGGCAGGGAAGAAAGAAGGAGGGAGGGAGGGATGAAAGAAGGAGGGAGGGAGGAAAGGAGGAAGGAAGGAGGGAAGGAAAGAAGGAGGGGAGGAAAGGAGGAAGGGAGGAGGGAAGGAAAGAAGGAGGGGAGGAAGGAAAGGAGGAAGGAAGGAAGGGAGGGAGGGAGGAAGGAAGGAAGAAGGAAGGAAGGAAAGGAGGGAGGAAGGAAGGAAGGAAGGAAGGAGGCAGGGAAGAAAGAAGGAGGAAAGGAGGGAGAAATGAAAAGAGGAAAGAAGGAACAGTCATTTGAAATCTACACAGTCAGCGGTGGAGGAAGTACAGCTGCTCATATTCTATATTTTTCTTATAGTGAACAGATTCTCTCTGTTGTCCAGAAACGATTAAAACACATCAGTGAGTCACACAGCTGCTACAGAGTCACACAGAGTCACATGTTCCTTCATTATAAAGACTTTAGTCACGTTAGTTAGTTTAGAGACGGCTTCAAAGACAAAGGCTGGGTTCGAAACTGCATACTACATACTTCTATACTACATACTACATACTTCTATAATACATATTTCTATACTACATACTTCTATACTACATCCTTCTATACTACATACTTCTATACTACATACTACATACTACATACTACATACTTCTATACTACATACTTCTGTACTACATACTACATACTTCTGTACTACATACTTCTATACTACATCCTTCTATACTACCTACTTTTATACTACATACTTCTATACTACATACTTCTATACTACATCCTTCTATACTACATCCTTCTATACTACATACTTCTATACTACATACTACATACTTCTGTACTACATACTTCTGTACTACATACTACATACTTCTGTACTACATACTTCTATACTACATACTTCCATACTACATACTTCCATACTACATACTACATACTTCTATACTACATACTTCCATACTACATACTTCCATACTACATACTACATACTTCTATACTACATACTTCTGTACTACATACTACATACTTCTGTACTACATACTACATACTACATACTTCTATACTACACACTTCTATGCTACATACTACATACTTCTATACTACATACTTTTATACTACATACTTTTATAGTACATACTTCTATACTACATACTTCTATACTACATACTATATACTTTTATACTACATACTACATACAACATACTTCTATACTACATACTTCTATACTACATACTACATACTTTTATACTACATACTACATACTACATACTTCTATACTACATACTTCTATACTACATACTAAAGGACCAGATAGTAAGCAGACCGTTTACACAGTAGTAAACTACACGATTACCCACAATGCATTTGGTTCCTACCCGAGCTGAAATCATCAGGCTGAAGCTGATTTCATTTTAGCTCTAACTCTGTAAATAAACCACTTTATCCACATTTCTAACCTTTTTAGGAAGAAAGTAAAGTAGCCCTTTAGATCCACAATGTGACGCTAATCTGTCCAAATAACACCTGTTTAAAGTTTTGTTCCTGAGAATTCGGAGCCACTCAAGTTAGCCGTAGCGAGTAATGCACTTCCTGTCATTTTCATAAAATAAAACACCCGTTACCTTTTATTATTAAGAAAACCATAACGATAGAATTGGTGCTTTTATTTTGAAAACAGGAAGCGAACATACCCTCGCTGTAGCTAACTTGTTTGTATTTTGGGGTTTTTTCAGAAGTTGCATTGCATTTTGGGTAATGTGAGTGTGAGTAGCAGCGTTGCATCTTGGGTAATGTGAGTGTGAGTAGTCAGCTCTTGATGCATACTCTGCATTTCTGGAGAATCTAGTAAACCATCCAGGAACTTCTCACATACTCTAAATCACATACTACGCAGTTGAAACACACTACATACTTCAAATGACGTCAGAGTTAGTACGAGTGGTAGGAAAGGATGCGGTTTCTAACGGACTCAATGATTTTCAGTCTCCACAGAGTAGTTCTGTGTAAATCAGACACCACACTGAGCATGTGCAGGAACGCTGCTCTGTTTACAGCTTCATTTACTTATTATGTTACATATCAAACCACACGGCCCTTAGTAATAAACATACAGTCAAATTATCACATTTCTGCAAATTTAAATAAAAACTAATAATATAGAGGCTTCATAAAAGTATAATTTATGGCAGAGCTGTTGCAGTGAATTGCACAGGTGTTTTTAATAAAGTGCTAGGAGAGTGTAGTATGTTATAAACCACTAATAAAACCCACGTCATTTTAAAATATGGGTTAATAATTTCTGTAATCACTGGAGATGAATAATAACCGTGTAATATAGATGTAATAAAATGAAATATATTCTGAGTAATAGACAGAGTAAGAAAGAGAAAGTTGTTAGTAGATTTCACTTAACCCTCCTGTCATCCTCCCGGGTCAAATTGACACCATCTTTTTTGACTGTTCCTTCCTTCCTTCTGTCCTTACTTCCTTCCTCTTTTCCTCCCTCCCTCCTTACTCCTTTCCTTCCTTCCTTCCTTCCTTCCTCTTTTCCTCCATCCCTCCTTGCTCTTTCCTTCTTTCCTCCCACCCTCCTTCCTTCCTTATTCATTCCTTCCTTCCTGCCTTCCTTCCTTTCTCCTCTCCTTCCTCTTTTCCTCCTTCCTTCAGTCTTTCCTCCCTTCCGTTCTTCCTTCCTTCCTTCTCTCCTTCCTCTTTTCCTCATTCCTTCCTTCCTTCCTTCCTTTCTTCCTTCTCTCCTTCCTCTTTTCCTCATTCCTCCCTTCCTTCCTGTCCTTCCTTGACCTGAGGACAACAGGAGGGTTAATATTAGTCTCTCTATTATTTTGTAATTTAAAGCTTCACCCTTCCTTCTTTGCTTTGCAGGTTCATTGCCGTCTCCATACCTCTAAATTACAACCGTAAGCATGTGGACCACCGTCAGCTCATCCTGCTATCGGCCACGTGGCTGCTGTCTCTGGCCGTTGCCTCACCTGTTATGTTCGGCATTAACAATGTGCCTAATCGGGACCCGAGCGAGTGCAAACTGGAAGACAATAACTACGTGGTTTATTCCTCCGTCTGCTCCTTCTTCATCCCCTGCCCCATCATGCTCCTGCTCTACTTCGGGGTATTTCGCGGGCTGCGGCGCTGGGAGGAGACTCGTAGGGCCAAACTGCGCAACAGCATCGAGGCCTGCAGGAAGTTGCAGCACGCCGCCGTCGCCACAGCCTTCCCCCCGCTGGCGGGAACGATCCCGGGGCCGCTGCCGATGCCGCTGCCCAGGATCATCGAGAGAGACTTGGCTCAGTCTCGGCTGGACGATACAGACGAGTACATTCACCAAGAGATTCCTTATCCTCGGCAGTACAGGGAGAACTCGGTGCCCACAGTGACCTTCAGCCACCCTAAGAACAGGAAGAAGAGAGCCAAGATCAACAATAGGGAGAGGAAAGCCATGAGGGTGCTACCTGTCGTCGTGGGTGAGTGTTCCTGTTTGACCTCCAATCAGAGCTGAGAGTGCTGAGAGAGGCTGTGACAGTGATTTTGAATGTTTGAGTCCATTAACCCTCCTGTTGTCCTCAGGTCAAGGAAGGACAGGAGGAAGGGGGGAAGGGAAGGAGGGAGGGATAGAGGAAAAGGGGAAGGGAAGGAGGGAGGGATAGAGGAAAAGAGGAAGGGACGAAGGAAGGAGGAAGGGAGGAAAGAAGGAAGGAAGGAAGGAAGGAAATGAGTAAGGAGGGATTGAGGAAAAGAGGAAGGGAGGAAGGAAGGAAGGAAGGAAGGAGGAGGGAGCAAAGAAGGAACAGTCAAAAAAGATGGGGTCAATTTGACCCGGGAGGACGACAGGAAGGTTAACAACTTTTCAACACAGTCTTAAAACTTCAGTCAGGAGCTTAAATGAGGAGGGTTAAAGCTGTTTTTTCTTGCTGTAATGATTCCTCCTGTTCATACTGACCATTAGAAGATCCTTCATAATAAACTTATAATGGAAGTGATGGAGGACTAAATCCACAGTCCTCCTCCTGTGTTAAAAACAATGTATTTAAAAGTTGATGTGAAGCTGATATGAAGCTTCAGCTGTCCAAATGAATCAACTCAAGGTGATACCTTTGAAAGCCACAGATTATTTGAAAGACAAGTTAACTTTATTTGACTGACTGGGGCAAAGACTGCAGCTTCACATTATCCTCAGGAGTGGATCTACTGATGATCAGCGTGAGATGTGAAAAACTTTTCAGATCGTCACTGTCAGTCTGAGTTATTCATGTGAAGTAGAGATCTGACACATTTACAGTCTTTTTAGCATCAAGTTCCCTCTTAGTGTTGAAGTTTGGTAACAAAAAGAGGAACTTTGCTACTAAAAACACTCTAACGATGAAACATAGAAGACTTGATTTGACTGATTTGGACACTGAAGCTTCATATTAGCTTCACATCAACTTTTAAATACATTGTTTTTAGCACAGGAGGAGGACTGTGGATTTAGTCCTCCATCACTTCCATTGTAAGTTTATTATGAAGGATCTTCTAATGGTCAGTATGAACAGGAGGAATCATTACAGCAAGAAAAACAGCTTTAACCCTCCTGTTGTCCTCGAGTCGAGGGAGGGAGGAAGGGAGGGAGGGAGGAAGGAAGGATGGAAGGGAGGAAGAAGGAAGGAAAGGAAGGGAGGAAGAAGGAAGGAAAGGAGGAAGGAAAGGAGAAAGAAGGAAGGAAAGAAGGAAGGAAAGGAGGAAGAAGGAAGGAAAGGAGGGAGGGAGGAAGGAAGGAAGGGAGGAAGAAGGAAGGAAAGGAGGAAGAAGGAAGGAAGGGAGGAAGGAAAGGAGAAAGAAGGAAGGAAGGAAGGAAAGAAGGGAGGAAAGATGGGAGGAAGAAGGAGGGAAAGGATGAAGTAAAGGAGGAAGGAAGAAGGAAGGAAAGGAGAAAGAAGGAAGGAAAGAAGGGAGGAAGAAGGAAGGAAAGGAGGGAGGGAGGAAGGACAGACAGAAGGAAGGAAAGAACAATCAAAACAGACAGGGTCAATTTGACCCGGGAGGACGATACAGTTAATATTAATTTAGGCTCCTGACTGTTGTTTTAAAGACAGACTTGAAAAACTGTCCTCTCCACTTATTCACTTCTTTTCTCGACTCTTGAGTTCATATGCTGCAAATGTTCAGTCTGTTGACGTTGTGAACACACAGATTGATAACGGTTGGTTGATGCTCACGGTTCCTACGCAGCTCTTTAATGTTCATGCTTCATGTTTGTTTTAATGAAAAAAGGACAAAATCTTCTGGTTCTGAGACTCATTGGAGTCACATTCAGTGTGAAAGGTGCGTTAATGTTCATGGAGGTTTTTATTGACTAGCAGGTGTCGATTCAAGGAGCTCTCTAGTGGTTTAATCTAGTGCTGGAGTTTCATACTGTTGGGGGGGGGGGGGGGGATAAAATGATCAAAGGAGAAGCAGCAGAAACCAACATATCCTCACTTCTGGTTTCTTTCTCCTATTAAACCATCTCTCTTTCTCTCTTTCTGGTTAGTATCAGTGTAGGAAGGAAAGGAGGGAGGGAGCGAGGAGGTAAGGAAGGAAGGAGGGAGGAAGGGAGGAAGACAGAAGGAAAGGAAGAAGGAAGGAATGGAGGAAGGTGGGGGGAGGAAAGAAGGAAGGAGGGAAGGAAGGAAGAAGAAAGGAAAGGAGGGAGGGAGGAAGGAAGGAAGGGATGGAGGAAGGTAGGGGGCAGGAAAGAAAAAGAGAATGAGGGAGGATAGGAAGGAAGGTAGGAAGGAAGGAAAGGAAGGACAGAAGGAAGGGAGGAAGGAAAGAAAGGACAGAAGGAAGGGAGGAAGGAAAGGAAAGAAGGAACAGTCAAAACAGACGGGGTCAATTTGACTCGGGAGGACGACAGGAACACAGTTCTTCTTCTTCTTTTGGATTTTGGGGCATCTCAGCTGCTTCTTCTTCTTCATGTTAATCTCAAACTGACTCTCTGCTGCAGGACTCCTTCTCCTCCTCCTCGTAGATGAAGATAGTTCTTTATGCCTCTGGGTGGATGTTTATGCTGGTTGTCACGCTGCAGCATAAATTTAGGGGAGGGTCCGACGCCTCCCTGACGGTGCTGTATCACAGAGAGGAAATACTACTTTTACTTAAAGCGTTTTCTAGCAGGATACCTCATAAATCTGTTCTCGGTTGTTTCTAATTAAATGTGATGTTTGAAGTGGAAGGTTGGGCTGTGGGAACCAGGGAGGAGGGTTTGGTTCAGATTCAGCAATTTGTAAAATGATTTATGAGATATTTGGACGTTTCCACGGTTTTCTCATGAGCTGCTTCTATTACTTAAATGTCTTACGTGCAGTTTAATGCAAGTTGTTTATCAAGATGAAGATTATGAAAACATTGTTAAAGTAACAGCAGGCTTGGCAGAAGAGAAGGAGTGGAGAGCTACGTAACATGGCCAAAAGCAACACTAAGGGAGGGAGGAAGGAAGGAAGGAGGGAGGGAGGGATGGTGGGAGGGAGGGAGGGAGGGGAGGAAGGAAGGAAGGGAGGGAGGAAGGGAGTGAGTGAGTGAGTGAGTGAGTGAGTGAGTGAGTGAGTGAGGGAGGGAGGGAGGGAGGGCGGAAGATGGAAGGAAAGGAGGGAGGGAGGAAGGAGGTAAGGAAGGAAGGGAGGAAGATAGGAAGATGGAAGGAAAGGAGGGAGGGAGGGAAGGAAGGAGGTAAGGAAGGAAGGAAGGAAGAAGGAAGGAAGGAAAACATTGTTAAAGTAACAGCAGGCTTAGCAGAAGGGAAGGACTTTTTAAGAGTGGAAAGCTACGTCACATGGCCAAAATCAACACTAAGGAAGGAAGGAAGGAGTGAGTGTGAAGGAAGGAAGGAAGGACGGAAGGAAGGAAGGGGTGAGGCAGGGAGGGAGGGAGGAGGGAGGGAGGAGGGAGGGGAGGAAGGAAGGAGGGAGGGAGGAGGGAGGGGAGGAAGGAAGGAGGGAGGGAGTGAGGGAGGGGAGGGAGGAAGGAGGGAGTGAGGGAGAGGAGGGAGGGAGGAAGGAAGGGAGTGAGGGAGGAAGGAAGGAAGGAGGGAGGAAGGAAGGAAGGAAAACATTGTTAAAGTAACAGCAGGCTTGGCAGAAGGGAAGGAGAAATAGGTCACTGAGGGTTGAGTATGATTTTAATCTTACTGATTCTGATTCTGTTAATCAATTCCAGTTCTTGTTGGATCCTAATATGGAAACAAAAGAGAAGTTAAATGTTTAGATGACAAAAATATTCATACTTTATAATTCAAGCATTTACTTTAACACAGTTTGGTTTGGAGACATTAAAACATGAAACACTTCACCTCCCTCAGGTTGACGCTGTGCTGCCTTAAATATTTAGTGTTGTGATGTGAAACTTGACTTGCAGTTAAAAAATGAAGCCACACTTTTTAAGAGTTTACTGCGGTCCATCTTTCACTACTCATGTGACGTTAGCCATCAACGCTAGTATCGAATATCGTAGACGTAGACGGGTCCTGGCAGTTTGACTTTGCCTTTGTCTGTAATAATAAAGGGTTATCATCACATTTAAGAACCGATAAGCATTACGGTAGGATGTCAGGTGGTGTGTAGGCATGGGATGATAACCGTGTTCAAGGTATACCGTGATTTGAAAAAGCCACGATAACCGAAACCGCCAAATTTTCTATCATACCGTTCCTAACTCTAAGGTATGAGCTGTTTTTAGTCTGGTCAAAGACAGAAAGTGCTAGTCCTTCCTTTCCTTCCTTCTTTCCTTTCCTTCCTTCTTCCTCTCTCCCATCCTTCCTTCTTTTCTTCCGTCCTTCCTCCCTTCCTTTTCTTCCTCCCTCCCTCCCTCCCTCCCTCCCTTCTGTCCTTCCTTCTTTTCTTCCTTCCTTCCCTCCCTCCTTCCCTTCCCTCCCTCCCTTCCTTCCTTCTTTCCTTCCTCCCTCCCTCCCTTCCTTCCCTCCTTGACTCGAGGACAACAGGAGTACGAGCTTAATCTCTGTTTAGGAAAACGAAGTGACCCTCACTTTTATGTCTGGTCAGAGACAGGAAGTGCTGGTCAGAAATCCCTCAGGTGGTGCAGCTGCAGCGTAGAGTATCACGACCCCTCACACTCTCATTACAGATTCAGGTTAAATGAACATGTCTCTTTATTTTTCTTCCTTTTAGGAACCCGCCATACCGTGATATTTTTGCTTATGGTTATCATACCGCCAGAATCTCATACTGGCACATGCCTAGTGGTGTGTCTTGTCTTGTAGGGCTTCATTAGATTGTAAACAGACTGCAAAGAGACAAAAAAAGTGTCTTTCTTTCGGTTTATATTTTATATTTGCAAGAAAGTCACATAGTCAAATAAAAAGCAGGTTTTCCATTTGTCAAATGTGTCTTAAACCTGCAGTCAGGTGTTTGTACTTCCACTTCCTTCCTCCTTTCTTCCTTCCTTCTTTCCTCCCTTCCTCCTTTCCTTCCTTCCTTCATTCCTTCCTCAGTTCATTATAAAGGGATCTTCTAATGATCAGTATGAACAGGAGGAATCATTATGGCAGTGTTAGTTTGGGCTCCTGACTGTTAGGAAGCATTTCCTTCTCTGTCTTCATTTACTTTAGATTGTTTTTTTTAACTCTATATGAGTTTTTCCAGGTGGAGATGTTGTTTCCTCTGCTGCGGAGGAGCGTTGTGATTGAGTTTTTAAGTCTTTAAGCACTTCCTCTTTTCCCCCATCCCTCCTTCCTTCCTTCCTTCCTTCCTTCCTTCCTTCTCTCCTTACTTTTTCCTCCCTCCCTCCTTACTCCTTTCCTCCCTTCCTTCTGTCCTTACTTTTTCCTCCCTCCCTTCTTACCCCTTTCCTTCCTTCCTTCCTTCCTCTTTTCCTCCATCCCTCCTTCCTTCCTTCCTTCTTTCCTTCCTTCCTTCCTTCCTTCCTTCCTTCCTTCTGTCCTTCTTTCCTCCCTCCTACCTTCCTTCCTCCCTTCCTTCCTCCCTCCTTTCCTTCCCTCCCTCATTTCATTCCTTCTTCCTTCCTTCCTTCCTTCCTCCTTTCCTTCCTTCTTTCTCCCTCCCTTCCTTCCTTCCACCTTTCCTTCCTTCTTCCTCTCTTCCTAACTTCCGGGCTCCTGACTGTTGTACCTCTCATTTAAGAAGCATTTAAGTATTTCCTTCTCTGTCTTCATTTACTTCAGATTGTTTTTTTTAAACTCTATATGAGTTTTTCAGGTGGAGATGTTGTTTCCTCTGCTGCGGAGGAGCGTTGTGATTGAGTTTTTAAGTCTTTAAGCACTTCCTCTTTTCCCCCATCCCTCCTTCCTTCCTTCCTTCCTTCCTTCCTTAGTTTTTTCTCCCTCCCTCCTTACTCCTTTCCTTCCTTCCTTCCTCTTTTCCTCCCTCCCTCCTTACTCATTTCTTCCTTCCTTCCTTTGTCCCTTCCTCTTTTCCCCCATCCTTCCTTCCTTCCTTCCTTCCTTCCTTCCTTCCTTCCTTCTCTCCTTACTTTTTCCTCCCTCCCTCCTTACTCCTTTCCTCCCTTCCTTCTGTCCTTACTTTTCCCTCCCTCCCTCCCTCCTTAC
>NC_070578.1:36878597-36885995 GCF_027409825.1 Scomber japonicus
GATTTTCAGTCAGCTGGAGTTAAGTGATGTAGGGCAGCAGCACACTGTGGCACAAGACCATTAAACAATTTAGACTCATTTATTATAACTGTGAAGAAGTTTAACATGCAGTGCAAAGCCTCGACTGCAGAGGACAAGCTGATTATGTTCAATACAAACATATGAAACATATCACTGACATAAAATCACAGCTGCTCCATCCACACTTAAGACCATATGTAAGAAAGGAAGGAAGGAAAAGGAGGGAGGGAGGAAGGAAGGAAGGGAGGAAAGTAAAGAAGGAAGGTAGGGAGGAAAGAAGGAAAGGAGGGAGGAAGGGAGGAAAGTAAAGAAGGAAGGAAGGTAGGAGGGAGGGAGGGAGGGAGGAAAGAAGGAAAGAGGGAGGGAAAAAGGAAGGGAGGACGGAAGAAGGAAGGAAAGGAGGGAGGGAGACATGGAGGAAGAAGGAAGGACGGAGGAAGGAAAGGAGGGAGGAAGTATGGAAGGAAGGAGGGAGGAAGGAAAGAAAGGAGGGAAGAAGGAAAGGAGGGAAGAAGGAAAGGAGGGAGGAAGGGAGGAAGGAAGGAAGGAAGGAAGAACGGAAGAAAGAAAGGAAGGAGGGAACATTTACCCTAACAGCTGAAAACATTGGTTAGAAAATTAGAAAAGTCATCAAATGTAATAAGTTACATTACTTTGATGAAGTGAAATAGTTACATTACTTATTACAATTTAAATAGAGTAACTAGTAATCTGTAACCTATTACATTTACAAAGTAACCTTCCCAGTCCTGATATATATGTGATAAATAATAATAAAAATATTCAGTGTGCAGAAAGTGCACTGCAATGCTAACATACTAATGCTACAGTATTCAGGTATAATGTTTGTCTTGTTCACTTAGTTTAGTATGTTAACTGCCAACATTGTGTATTAAACATAGACTGTATAAAAGAAATGGACGTAACATCCGTGACGTCACCCATTGGTTTGTGGACTGCTGCTCGGAAACCAATAGTTTCGGATCTGGGCAGCGCCATCTTGAAAATTTCAGGTGCATGCTGGGAAAAATAAAAACACGGATTCTACTTATATGGGCATGAGGCGGAGCCATGGGCGGAGCGGGGAGGTTGCTATGGTTGCGAGGGCTGGATCTCGAGGACATTGGTCAATCAACCTGTCAATCAGGACGTAGCCACGCCCTAATGCATACCCTGCTTTATCATCACATATAAAATCAGGGAGGCCAAAATGTCCCAAATGAACATCATACTGCATTGAAGAAGGCTTTAAACTAGCGATTGAGACCATAAACACATTTTGAAAACGTTTACTGAGGTTAGAAATCAAGTGAGAAGTTGGTGAATTCTCCATTGACTTGTATAGAGACGGTCGCCCCCTGGTGGCCTTTTGATAGAATGCAGTTCTAAGTTACTTCCGCGTTGGCCTCATTTCAGAGGACCGGAACTCCCCGCTTGGTAGTAATAAGCATTAAACACAAAGTACAGTTTTTACAGATATTTGATCATAAACCAAAGTCTTGCACCAGACTACACGAGTAAAACATCTTCAATCTGGGGCTCTACTGGAATATTTTTGGATGATTTCCAATTAAAAACTCCTGATTCATCTCATACTGGTTCTTTATGCAGCATCTCAGTTCAGCCTCTGTCTGAAACAGGCCGTTTTAAGCTCCTGTCTCTTCAGTTCAGATCAATTATTCACAACAGAGACTGGATGGATGCTACTTGCAAAAAATAGAAAAAGATCTGATTGTAAAATCTGGGTCGTTCACATCAAAGCAAGACAGCAAGCGCACAGACACAGGTGACCGTCTCTATGGCAACAATGCACCAGCATAACCCACTTCTTCGACGTTGATACATTGCACCATGTCGATTGGCTTGATCTCTGTTTGTCTTTTACCTGGCAAAAATAAATAAATGAGTAAGACAGTGATGGAGAGTTGCTTGCAGTGCTTGCAGTAACACTTCAATTAGGAACCTGAAGATCTGAAGCTGTCTTTGGCTACTGCAGTGTGCCTACGCCAATCTATGAAAGGAGTTGGAAGCCAGAGATTTAACGGCTTTTACCCAAGTCGTCCGCCTATTTCCTGAGAGCAGTTTCATCGCCTGCAGGAGCCGATGACACCATTAACTCAACGGCAAATACAACTTTCAACTTCAGGGACTTCATTTCATCTGGAGAGAGACTGATTGTTAACAGGTGAGAAACATTCATATACATACACTCAGTCACATAACTCTGACTTCCTGTGGTCCTCAGGTCAAGGAAGGACAGGAGGAAGGGAGGAAAGAAGGAAGGAAGAAAGGAAGGAATGAGGAAAAGAGGAAGGAGAGAAGGAAGGAAGGAAGGAAGGAAGGGCGGAAGGAGGGAGGGATGGAGGAAGGAAGGAAAGGAAGGAAGGAAGGAAGGGAGCATGGATGGGAGGAGGCAAGGAGGAAGGAAAGGATAGAGGAAGGAAAGAAGGAAGGAAGGAAGATAAGGAGGGAGGAAGGAAGGAAGGGAGGAAAGAAGGAACAGTCAAAATAGACGGGGTCTATTTGACCCGGGAGGACGACACGAAGAAGAGAGTAGAAGTAGAAGAAAACTACAGTGGCTGCAAAACCTGATAAAACTGTGAAAGGCTCTCTCTAGATCCAGTGTTTGGTTTGTCCATTCTGGGCTACTGTAGAAACATGGCGGTGCAACATCTGTGCAAGAGGACCTACTCTTTATGTAGATGTAAAACGGCTCATTCTACAATTCTTATTTTCAGGCGTTATAGATAATTTTCCATATTTAGGGTCAAAAATGGGCCTTGAGTTCAAAGTAAAGGCAACTATCATTTTGGAAGAGAGACATATTGTTTCTCTCATTGAGACGGTGAAGGAAACTGTCTGTGATGTTTTGAGGAAAGCAGGAGTCACTTTGATTGTGATGATGATTCAGCGTTACTGTGGCAACCGAGGTCAGAGGATATGACTGTCTGTTCTTGGTTTGCAGAATGACAAACCATCCATTACTGTAGATGCATTGAGTGTGACCATTTATGGGCATATAGAGTATTCATGATACTATCTGTGAAGGCTCTAAAGACGATGTGGCATCATGCATCAGACGGGTGAACTTTGATTCTCCTCGGCTGAGCTTCAATAGACATTTTCAGTGTATCCTGAACTCCTGAGCTCCTTTCTATAATATATTGCTGTTTTTAATTCTCTGAAATCAATATTTTTGTTTATATTTAGTAAATGAATACAGATGGAGGGAATGCTGAACTTCTAACAGCTGAACTTAGATCTTAGGAAGGAAGGGAGGAAGGAAGGAAGGAAGGAAAGAAGGACAGATGGAGGGAACACTTACCCTAACAGCTGAACTTAGATCTTAGGAAGGAAGGAAGGAAGGACATATGGAGGGAACACTTACCCTAACAGCTGATCTTAGATCTAAGGAAGGAAGGAAGGAAGGAAGGAAGGAAGGAAAGAAGGAAGGACAGATGGAGGGAACACTTACCCTAACAGCTGAAATTAGATCTTAGGAAGGAAGGACGGAAGGAAGGAAGGAAGGAAGGAAGGAAGGACGGAAGGAAGGAAGGAAAGAAGGACAGATGGAGGGAACACTTACCCTAACAGCTGAACTTAGATCTTAGGAAGGAAGGAAGGAAGGACAGATGGAGGGAACACTTACCCTAACAGCTGAACTTAGATCTTAGGAAGGAAGGGAGGAAGGAAGGAAGGAAGGAAAGAAGGACAGATGGAGGGAACACTTACCCTAACAGCTGAACTTAGATCTTAGGAAGGAAGGAAGGAAGGAAGGAAGGAAGGGAGGAAGGAAGGAAGGAAGGACAGATGGAGGGAACACTTACCCTAACAGCTGAACTTAGATCTTAGGAAGGAAGGAAGGAAGGAAGGAAGGAAAGAAGGAAGGACAGATGGAGGGAACACTTACCCTAACAGCTGAACTTAGATCTTAGGAAGGAAGGGAGGAAGGAAGGAAGGAAGGAAGGAAGGACAGATGGAGGGAACACTTACCCTAACAGCTGAACTTAGATCTTAGGAAGGAAGGAAGGAAGGAAGGAAGGACAGATGGAGGGAATGCTTATACCCTAACAGCTGAACTTAGATCTTAGGAAGGAAGGGAGGAAGGAAGGAAGGAAGGTAGGCAAATAGGAAGGAAGGAAGGAAGGAAGGACAGAAGGAAGGAAGGAAGGACAGATGGAGGGAACGCTTACCCTAACAGCTGAACTTAGATCTTAGGAAGGAAGGAAGGTATAGGAAGGAACAAAGAAAGGAAAGATGGAAGGAAGGAAGGTAGGAGGAAAGGAAGGGAGGGAGGAAGGTAGGCAAATAGGAAGGAAGGAAGGAAGGAAGGGAGGAAGGGAGGCAAATAGGAAGGATATATTGTACTACAGAGTCTTCCTCTAGATGCCACTAAATTCTACAGACTGCACCTTTTAACCATCATGACAGACCTAACAGTTGAATGAAGGCCAGCTCCTAAGTCACTCACAAAGATGAACCCTTCTTCTAGGTGTCTAGTGTCAAGTCTGTGTCGGTTACTCCAGTGACGGTGTAATGATCCCCGAGACCTGCAGAGCAATCTACAGCACCCTAAAAGATGACACCTTTAAAGGCAAGTTCCATCCATTTTTAATCACAGTATAAGCAGACATGGATGTATTATAAGAGACTAAAAATGGCGCCCATTCAGTCCTATAAGAAAAGCCTCGGCTGGCACAGACACCAAAATATGTTTCTAGCTTCCAGATTTGATTCCACGTTATTTGACCCACTGAATATGTGCAGTAGAGTTTCTCCCACTCGGCCCACAGACTTTACATTGTGATGATGTTGCTGATTTTTAAATCTCTTTTCTCAGCTTGAGGAAAGTTTTACAAATATAAAACCTCATGGATCAAACAATCAATCTTTATTTGTATAGCGCCAAATTACAACAGCGTTATCTCAAGGCTCTTTACACATAGAGCAGGTTCTAAACCGAACTCTTCAGGTTTTAACTTTAAAGAGACCCAACATTCCCACATGAGACACAGAGGAGAGAAAAAACTCCCTTTTAACAGGAAGTAACCTCAGAACCAGACTCAGAGTGGGAGAACATCTGCCTCGACCGGTTGGGGTTGAGAGGAGAGAAAGAGAGAGGAGACAGAGGAAGGATAGAGGAGAGAGAGGAAGGAGAGGAGAGAAATGAAGGATAGAGGAGATAGAGGCAGGAGAGGAGAAATGAAGGATAGAGGAGAGAAGCACAATGAAAATCAACAATGAAGCTAGAAGGTCCGGGACTGGAATCTGTCATCCTGACGTCTACAGGCCCAGATTACCTGTGAGACCAGAAAGCACAGACAACTCCGGGGAAGAAGTTTAGGTTATTGAATGCAATTAATAGAACATGAATGTTAATGGATATAGATGGATGGATAGAGAGAGAGAGAGGGAGGAGGAGAGAGGAGCCCAGTGCATCATGGGAGTCCCCCAGCAGTCTAAGCCTATAGCAGCATAAACTAAGCGCTCAAAGAGCCCTAACTATAAGCTTTATCAAAAAAGAAAGTTTTAAGCCTACTCTTAAATGTAGGGAGGGTGTCTGCCCCCCGGACAAAATCTGGAAGATGGTTCCACAGGAGAAGAGCCTGATGAAACATTCATAACATAAAGAGTCATAATTGAGCTTGTTTGCTGTTCGAGGCGTCCTGTCGACAGTTATACAGACATCTCTTTTACAATGGTGGTCTATGGCAGGGGTATTAAACATGCGGCCTGCAGGCCAGAATCGGCCCACCAAGACATCCAATCCGGCCCACTGGATAAGTTTGCAAAATATTAGAATTTCAGATAAGTGATACCAATTTTTCTACTGCCTCAGAGGGTTTTTTTCCACCCTGAGCAGAATACATATTGTAGTAATATTTAAAACATTCATATATTGAAAATTGTGCAAATTGTTGCCAGTCAGGAGCCTCTGGGCAGAATAATCTGTAAAAAACTGAGACGTAATGTTGAAATTGCAATCATTTTTCTTATGACTCTTATCTCAGGCTGGTCATCTGTTTTGAAAATAGATGGTTTACTATGTTAAAATTATATTATAATATATTATTTATAGGATATTATGCAATGGTCTGGCCCACCTGAGATCAAATTGTCCTGTACTAACATGAGTCTATGGAGAAAATGATTTTTAGCTGCAATACCGCGAGTGGCCACTGAGACTGAGTGGCAGCACTCTATCCAGCTCTTATAATACATCCGTGAGTGCAGTCCTTAAGTAGCATTAGATCAGTGACACATTCCCTCTAGTTTTGGCTCAGTCCTCAGGAGGGAGGGAGGGAGGAAGGAAAGGAGGGAGGGAGGGAGGAAGGAAGAAAGGAAAGGAAAGAAGGAAGGGAGGGAGGAAAGGGGGGAGGGAGGAAGGAAGAGAGGAAGAGAGGAAAGGAAAGAAAGTAGGAGGGAGGGAGGAAAGAGGGAGGGAGGAAGGAAGGAAATGAGGGAAAAGGAAGAAGGGAGAGAGGGAGGAAGGAAGGGAGGAAGGAAGGAAGGAAGGAAGGAGGGAGAAAGGAAAAAAGGAAGGAAGGTAGGAGGGAGGGAGGGAGGAAAGGAGGGAAGAAGGAAGGAAGGGAGGAAGAAGGAAGGAAAGGAGGGAGGGAGGAAGGAAGGAAGGAAGGGAGGAAGGAACGGAAGGAGGGCAAAATGAAAGGGAGGGTGGAAGAAGGAAGGAAAGAGGGAGGGAGAAAAGAAGGGAGGAAGGACAGAGGAACTCCTGAGATCAAATTGTGCTGTACTAACATGAGTCTTTGGAGAAAATGCTTTTTGGGCCACAGGCTGCAATACCGCGAGTGGCCACTGAGACTGAGTGGCAGCACTCTATCCAGCTCTTATAATACATCCGTGAGTGCAGTCCTTAAGTAGCATTAGATCAGTGACACATTCCTCTAGTTTTGGCTCAGTCCTCAGGAGGGAGGGAGGGAGGAAGGAAGAAAGGAAAGAAGGAAGGGAGGGAGGGAGGAAAGGAGGAAGGAAGAGAGGATAGGAAAGAAGGTAGGAGGGAGGGAGGAAGAAGGGAGGGAGGAAGGAAGGAAATGAGGGAAAAGGAAGGAAGGGAGAGAGGAGGAAGGAAGGGAGGAAGGTAGGAAGGAAGGAAGGAGGGAGGAAAGGAAAAAAGGAAGGAAGGTAGGAGGGGAGGGAGGAAAGGAGGGAGGAAGGAAGGAAAGGAGGGAAGAAGGGAGGAAGAAGGAAGGAAAGGAGGGAGGAAGGAAGAAGGAAGGAAGGAGGGAGGGAGGAAGGAAGGAAGGAAGGAAGGAAGGGAGGAAGGAACGGAAGGAGGGCAAAATGAAAGGGAGGGTGGAAGAAGGAAGGAAAGAGGGAGGGAGAAAGGAAGGGAGGAAGGACAGAGGAACTCCTGAG
>NC_070578.1:37493695-37496976 GCF_027409825.1 Scomber japonicus
AGCTGACGGGCAGTAAAGGTCCTTTGCCAGAATCGAACCGGGGACGCTGCGATTATTGTGACATGCGCCGTAACTACTCGGCTACTGATGAGCTGAGCAGAAATAGAAGGAGTAGAAGAAGAAAAGCGACTGAATGTAAAAAACATATTGGAGGAAAATGAATAATAAAATCTGGCTGTGACCTTTAGGAGCCTTCTCGGGAGTAGTTAGATAATATCTGGGATTCCTGCCAAACCAGCGATTTCCTTTTCACCGGTTTAATCCCTCGTTTCTTCAGTTCGCCTTCTTCTCGTTTTCTCGTTTTCTAAACATGCATCTCTTTTTAATTTTAGCTTTTTTTTCTGTTTCTCTGCAACCCAGCGTACAGACCAATCTGATCTCATGTGGGCCGGATCATTAGAAGATGGAGGGAAGGAAGGAAGGAAATAAGAAGGGAAGGAAGGAAAGACAGGCAAAAGGAAGGAGGGAAGAAAGGTAGGAAAGAGAGATAGTAAAGAATGGATAGACAGAAGGAAGGCAGGGAGAAAGGAAGGAAGGAAGGAAGGAAGGAAAGAAAGAGAGATGGTGAAGGACGAATAGACAAGGAAGGAAGGAAGGCAGGGAGAAAGGAAGGAAAGAACCGAAAAAGGAAAAAGAAAGGAAGGAAGGAAGGACAAAAGGAAGAAAGGAAGGAAGGAACAAAGAAAGGAAAAAAAGGAAGGAAGGAAGGACAGAAGGAAGGAAAAAAGGAAGGAAGGAAGGAAGGACAAAAGGAAAAAAAGAAGGAAGGAAGGAAGGACAAAAGGAAAAAAAGAAGGAAGGAAGGACAGATGGAAGGAAAAAAAGAAGGAAGGAAGGACAGATGGAAGGAAGGAAAAAAGGAAGAAAGGAAGGAAGGAACTGAAAAAAGAAAGGAAGGAAGGACAGATGGAAGGGAGGACAAAAGGAAGAAAGGAAGGAAGTAACAAAGAAAGGAAAAAAAGGAAGGAAGGAAGGAAGGACAGAAGGAAAAAAGAAGGAAGGAAGGACAGATGGAAGGAAGGACAAAAGGAAGAAAGGAAGGAAGGAACCGAAAAAGGAGAAAAGGGAAGGAAGGAAGGACGGACGGAAGGAAAGAAAGAAAGAAGGAAGGAAGGACAGATGGAAGGAAGGACAGAAGGAAAAAAAGAAGGAAAGAAGGACAGATGGAAGGAAGGAAAAAAAGAAGAAAGGAAGGAAGGAACCGAAAAAGGAAAAAAGGAAGGAAGGACAGATGGAAGGGAGGACAAAAGGAAGAAACGAAGGAAGGAACAAAGAGGAAAAAAAGGAAGGAAGGACAGATGGAAGGGAGGACAAAAGAAAGAAAGGAAGGAAGGACAGATGGAAAAAAGAAGGAAGGAAGGACAGATGGAAGGAGGACAAAAGGAAGAAAGGAAGGAAGGAACAAAGAGGAAAAAAAGGAAGGAAGGAAGGACAGAAGGAAGGAAAAAAGGAAGGAAGGAAGGACAGAAGGAAGGAAAAAAAGAAGGAAGGAAGGACAGATGGAAGGAAGGACAGAAGGAAAAAAAGAAGGAAGGAAGGACAAAAGGAAGGAAGAAACAAAGAAAGGAAAAAAAGGAAGGAAGGAAGGAAGGACAGAAGGAAAAAAAGAAGGAAGGAAGGACAGATGGAAGGAAGGAAAAAGGAAGAAAGGAAGGAAGGAATCGAAAAAGGAGAAAAGAAAGGAAGGAAGGAAGGACAGATGGAAGGGAGGACAAAAGAAAGAAAGGAAGGAAGGAAGGAAGGAAGGAAGGAAATAAGAAGGGAAGGAAGGAAGACAGACAAAGGAAGGAGGGAAGAAAGGTAGGAAAGAGAGATGGTGAAGGACGGACAGACAGGGAAAGAAGGCAGGGAGAAAGGAAGGAAGGAAGGAAATAAGAAGGGAAGGAAGGAAAGACAGGACAAAAGGAAGGAAGGAAGGAAGGGAGGACAGATGGAAGGAAGGACAAAAGGAACAAAGGAAGGAACAAAGAAAGAAAAAAAGAAGGAAGGAAGGAAGGAAGGAAAGACAGACAAAAGGAAGGAGGGAAGAAAGGTAGGAAAGAGAGATGGTGAAGGACGGACAGACAAGGAAGGAAGGCAGGGAGAAAGGAAGGAAGGACAAAAGGAAGAAAGGAAGGAAGGAACCGAAAAAGGAAAAAGAAAGGAAGGAAGGAAGGAAGGAAGGACAGATGGAAGGAGGACAAAAGGAAGAAAGGAAGGAAGATTTTTGTAAACGGTGGCTCACATTAGGAAGAGTCAGGCTCAAACTAAATGTCTATAGGAGGTTTTTATAGCTCTCAAATGTGAACAGAAAATGAAATACGAGCTTGTGTCTTTATCTCAAGCCGACTCGATTAGAGAGACTTCAGCTCATTTAAAACTCTGCAGCTATTAACCAGAACTAAGAGGAGACAATACATTAGTTTTATCTGACTTCCTGTTACTTTAACCCTCCTGTTGTGCTCCCGGGTCAAATTGACCCATCTGTTTTGACTCTTCCTTCCTTCCTTCCTTCCTTCCTTTCCTTCCCTCCTCCTGTCTTTCCCTACTTTCCTTCCCAAACAAAAAAGGAAGGAAGGACAGAAGGAAGGAAGGAAGGAACAAAGAAAGAAAAAAAGGAAGGAAGGAAGGACAGATGGAAGGGAGGACAAAAGGAAGAAAGGAAGGAAGGAAGGAAGGAAGGAAAGACAGGCAAAGGAAAGAGGGAAGAAAGGTTAGGAAGAGAGATAGTGAAGAATGGACAGACAGAAGGAAAGCACGGAGAAAGGAAGGGAGGAAGGAAGGACAGATGGAAGGAAGGAAGGAAGGAAAGAAAGAGAGATGGTGAAGGACGGATAGACAAGGAAGGAAGGCAGGGAGAAAGGAAGGAAAAAAAAAAAAAAAAAGAAAAAAAAAAAAAAAAAAAAAAAAAAAAAAAAAAAAGGAAAAAGAAAGGAAGGAAGGAAGGACGGACAGATGGAAGGAAGGACAGATGAAAGGAAGGACAAAAGGAAGGAAGGAACAAAGAAAGGAAAAAAGGACAGATGAAAGGAAGGACAAAAGGAAGAACGGAAGGAGGGCAGAAGGAAGGAAAAAAGGAAGGAAGGAAAAGAGCACTGTATGGCAAGGGGCCGGATCGCACCCCTCCGCGGGTCGTATCTGGCCCAGGGCCGCATGTTTGACACCACTGCTTTATACAACATGTTTGAATGCTGAATTTTATTTTTTTTTTCATAATAAACAGTCAAACTTTTACATTTACATATTTAAAATGTGTATCAGCTGCACAAAAATTAAAAAAGATGCATTTTATTCCCATTTTT
>NC_070578.1:37502476-37577476 GCF_027409825.1 Scomber japonicus
TATGAAAATCAGCCCAAACGCGGTGGGCGTGGCCTCCGAGTCCGCTGAAGCCCCGCCCCCTACCAAGTGTCACCTGTCAATCAAAGTCACCACCTCTACCAGAAACATGGAAGCTACGTCTGAGAGCTTTCTTCTGCTAACTCAGATTTGATTCATTTAATTCATTCTATGCTTTAGCTACTTTAACTGTATACCATGATTACTATTTTAAAATGAATACTATTTTTATTTTCCATTTATGTCACTTTTAACATTGCTTTCTGCTCCTTTTAGGCTCTTTAAATGTGAAACACTTGATGTGAAGTCATTTAATTTGTTGTAAAGCACTTTGATCTTGAGCTACAAAGGATTATTATTATTATTATTATTATTATTATCATTATTATTATTATTATTATTATTATATTACAGCTGAGTGATGAAGCTCCACACAGACTGGTTTGTGAGATGATTTGGCAGCAGCGAGGTCGTGTTGGCGTCTCCTACCTGAACATGCGCGAGTCAACAGGGAGCGTAAACAAGCCGCAGCACGACAAACAAACAGGCAGATTAACATCGGCGGGGGGGCAGAGGGGAGGAGGAGGGGGGGGGGCAGAGGGGGCAGTTATATATGTGTCTCAATGTGCACGACTTTCATGATTCCTGGGCTGTTTCCTGTTTCTGTTTCACATTTACAAGTTTTATCTTTTGTGTCCTGAAAATGTATTTTATATAATAAGAAGGGAAGGAAGGAAAGACAGGCAAAAGGAAGGAGGGAAGAAAGGTAGGAAAGAGGGATAGTGAAGGACGGACAGACAGACGGAAGGAAGGAAGGGAGAAAGGAAGGAAGGAAGGAAGGAAGGACAGATGGAAGGAAGGACAGATGGAAGAAAGGCAGGAAGGAAAGATGGAAGGAAGGACAGAAGGAAGGAAGGTAGGAAAGAGAGATAGTGAAGGACGGACCGACAGAAGGAAGAAAGGACGGAAGGAAGGAAAAGAACACTGTATAAGTTTTATCTTTTTTGTCCTGAAAATGTATTTTATTCTTCTCTCTCAGCGAGGGAGAAGATTTATTTTCTATAATCCATTGTTTCATTATTCCTTTTATTTATTTATTTATTCATTTAACCTTTTTATTTCCAATCCAAGCAGACAAAGAGACGCTGAGACTATAAAGCAAGGGTGTCAAACATGAGGCCCGTGGGCCAGAACCGGCCTGCCGAGGGGTGCAGTCCGGTCCACTTGTTTTTCCTGTGTTCTTTTCCTTCCTTCCATCTGTCCTTCCTCCCTACCTTCCTTTTTGCCTTCCTTTCCTACCTTCCTTCCATCTGTCCTTCCTCCCTACCTTCCTTTTTGCCTTCCTTTCCTACCTTCCTTCCATCTGTCCTTCCCCCCTCCCTTCCTTTTTTCCTTCCTTCCTACCTTCTTTCCATCTGTCCTTCCTCCCTACCTTCCTTTTTGCCTTCCTTTCCTACCTTCCTTCCATCTGTCCTTCCTCCCTACCTTCCTTTTTTCCTTTCTTCCTACCTTCCTTCCATCTGTCCTTCCTCCCTACCTTCCTTTTTTCCTTCCTTCCTTCATTCTATCCTTCCTACCTTTCTTCCTTGGGTCCTTCCTTCCCTCCTTCCTTTTGCATGTCCTTCCTTCCTTCCTTCATTCTATCCTTCCTACCTTTCTTCCTTGGGTCCTTCCTTCCCTCCTTCCTTTTGCATGTCCTTCCTTCCTTCCTTCATTCTATCCTTCCTACCTTTCTTCCTTGGGTCCTTCCTTCCCTCCTTCCTTTTGCATGTCTTTCCTTCCTTCCCTCCCTTTGTTCCATCTACCTTCCTTGCTTCCTTCCTTCATTCTGTCCTTCCTACCTTTCTTCCTTGCTTCCTTCCTTCCATTTGTCCTTCCTACCTTTCTTCCCTCCTTCCTTTTGTATGTCTTTCCTTCCTTCCCTCCCTTTGTTCCATCTACCTTCCTTGCTTCCTTCCTTCATTCTATCCTTCCTACCTTTCTTCCTTGCTTCCTTCCTTCCATTTGTTCTTCCTACCTTTCTTCCCTCCTTCCTTTTGTCTGTTTTTCCTTCCTTCCTTCCGTCTGTCCATCCTTCACTATCTCTCTTTCCTACCTTTCTTCTCTCCTTCCTTTTGCCTGTCTGTCTTTCCTTCCTTCCCTTCTTATTTCCTTCCTTCCTTCCTTCCTTCCCTCCATCTTTTTAATGATCTGGCCCACATGAGATCAGATTGGTCTGTATGTGGCCCTTGAATGAAAATGAGTTTGACCCCCCTGGTCCATAGTTACACACTCAACTTTTTGACCACACAGCATTTATGGCCTCAAAATATTAAGAAGTGAGATCCGACACACAGCAATAAACTCTCATTCTTGCTCTGTTGTCTGAAACAGCAAAAATATGTAAATGAGACAAACTGTGTCATCAGTGTTTCTGCATTATAGCGACACAGCGATGACAGAGGATACATCAGGATGCACATAATTGGGAAACAGAGATTTGTGATGCTGTCATACCAATAAAGTTTATTTCAGAGGGCCACATACAGACCAATCTGATCTCATGTGGGCCGGATCGTTAAAAAGATGGAAGGAAAGAAGGAAGGAAGGAAATAAGAAGGGAAGGAAGGAAAGACAGGCAAAAGGAAGGAGGGAAGAAAGGTAGGAAAGAGGGATAGTGAAGGACGGACAGACAGACGGAAGGAAGGAAGGGAGAAAGGAAGGAAGGAAGGACAGAAGGAAGAAAGGAAGGGAGGAAGGGAGGAAATAAAAAGGGAAGGAAGGAAAGACAGGCAAAAGGAAGGAGGGAAGAAAGCCAGAAAAGAGAGATAGTAAAGGACGGACAGACGGAAGGAAGGGAGAAAGTAAGAAAGGAAGGAAGGGCAGATGGAAAGAAGGGAGGAAGGAAGGAAGGACAGAAGGAAGAAAGGAAGGAAGGAAGGACAGAAGGAAGGAAGGAAGGAAGGACAGATGGAAGGAAGGACAGAAGGAAGGAAGGAAGGTAGAAAAGAGAGATAGTGAAGGACGGACCGACAGAAGGAAGAAAGGACGGAAGGACAGAAGGAAAGAAGGAAAAGAACACTGTATGGCAAGTGGATGTTTGACACCCCTGGTTTATTTGAATATGAACTGAAGCAGGAGGAGACTGATGCTCTGATTTGATGCTTTGGTCTGAAATGTTTGCAGAAGGGCTGTCAGCGTGAACGCGTTAATCGTGATTAGATTAATGCAATCCATAACACGTTCATTTTTTTAAAATCGCATTTTAATGTAGCAAGCCTTTTTGTCCCTTCTACTCCCCCGTAGACGGCTCCTCTAGCTGTAGCGCTATGCTTTGAAGTGGCCTCCTGCAGTAAACCTACCGCGCTGATGGAAAGTAAGAGAGCTACTGGACTTTTGAACGGCTTGTTTAACTTTAAAACACTTCCAGACGCTTCAGCTGACAAGTCAAAAGTAAAATGCAACCTGTGTCAAACGGAGTTTAACTACCACCGGAGTACGTGGAGTTTAAGTTAGCACCTCCACGCTAAACACCCAGGTGCAGCCAAGCCAGCCTCAGCTCCACCAAAGGACCATTTTGGAGTGTGGGAGTCGCAGCAGAGCCGTGATTGATTCCCAGTTAAGACACTCTGGTAAGAAATGCTTTACATTATGGGCTTAAAACTGCCTTCAAATGGAAAATAACAGGATTTTAAACATGCAATTCAAAATGCGATTAATCACGATTAACTATGGAAATTATTAATCGATTGACAGCCCTAGTTTGCAGATAAAAAAACAGCTCGGACACAGAATGAACCTGTACTCATGTTCTCTGTCCTGTTTTTAACACATTGATTGCACACTTGACTTTAATCAGGACTGGATTGTTCACATAATGAAGCGAAGATTAAAGTTGGTGCATCGACTTCCTCCTCCTCACAAACCCAATCAGAGCCAAACGAGACTCAAACCAGCTGCTTAACGTTGGTCACTATTGATGAACTCGCTCACACATCGACAATCGACAATCCAAAGACAATTTTCTTCCCTTCCCTTTAAAAAAAAAAAAAATCCAGTTAAGAGAAACGAGCTGTTAGCGGCGGCGGCGTGGATTCCCCTCTGACTGGAGTCTGTAGTGACCGAAAAATCAATAGAGGAAATTGTAAAAGCGGAGAAAATTAGAGCGAAAGAAAGAAAGAAGAGAAGAGAAAAGAAGAGCTGCTGATTGGACAACATGAGGGAAAGGTCAAGCAGGAGGCGGAGAGGGAGGAGAGGGAGGAGAGGAGCACTGTCGAAATCGAATCACCCCCCCCCCTCCCCTCCCCTCCCCTCTCGAGTTTAACAAATGAGCTGTCGAGATGTGTGTGTGTGTGTGTGTGTGTGTGTGTGTGTGTGTGTGTGTGATGTCAACACTGGCTGCAGGTTTTGCTTCAGGCTCAGTTTGTTTATACAGCTGGCACTTACACTCCACACTGTATTAATCCTGCACTCAACCAACCACACACACACACACACACACACACACACACACACATACACACTCAACCACACACACACAGAGTCAACCACACACACACACACACACACACACACACACTCAACCACACACACACACACACACACACAAACAGAAAAACAAGAAGAGGGAAAATGTAATTGCATCACATCACACGCTGCAGGAATGAAACTGGACTCCTCGGTGAGTCACGCTGGTGTAACGTGACATTACTGCACTGAACTAGTTCACGTTAGAAACCAGGTCAGGACACACACACACACACACACACACACACACACACAGGACCAAGTTACCTCTGAGTCATCGTATCATCAGTGTTATAATTTAATAAAAATACTCAGCTGCAGTTTAATTATATATATATTTTTATATATATGTATAATTTTGTTCTCTCTTGGCTATTTAATCATCATCCTCACCGTCGCTGTCATTGCACATATTGCACTTTTGCAAAATAAAGTCTGTCAAATGTCTCAAATCTCTTCTTCTGTACTTAATCTTTAATATTCTGAGGTCATAAGTGCGTTCACACTGAGAAGAATGGAAACATGCAGCACTATGAAGAACCTGGATGATCAACTATTACTATTCTTTTTATTTTTACGCATTTTTGATGATCTCTTTATTTTTTGGTATCCACTTGCTGTAAGACTGTAAATTTCCCCACATGGGAATAATAAATTATAAAACATATCTTATCATAACGTAACTTAACACAACTTGTATATCTTTACTTATATTATCTTAATGTATTGTAACGTAACTTAATGTCATTTACTTTATCTTAACTAATCTTAATTTATCGTAACTTAATGTATTGTCACTTACCTTTTCTTTAGCTAATCTTACCTTCACTTAACTTAATGCATCATATCGTTATGTAGCATAAATTTACATAACTTATCTTAACGTAATTTATCGTTATGTAGCATAATTGAACTTAACTTATCTTAACGTAATTTATCGTTATGTAGCATAATTGAACTTAACTTATAACAATTCTTATCTAACCTTAACGTCTCATATCGTAACATAGTGTGTCTTACCGTAACTTACCTTATCTTAACTAATTATAACATATCGTAACTTAATGTATCGTAACTGATCCTATCTCAACTTAACATATTGGTAACGTAACGTATTGTTATAGCGTAACTTTATGTTATCTTATCTTAACTTAATTTATCGTAATTTAACTTATCTTAACTTAACGTATTGTAATGTAACATAACTTAACGTAACTTATCTTAACAAATCTTGTCTTAAACTTAATGTATCATATCGTAACATAGTGCAACTTACTGTAACTTATCTTAAAGTAATGCATCGTAATGTAACTTAGCGTAATTTACCTCATCTTAACTAATATTGACATAATGTATCATATAGCGCAGCGTAACCTAACATATATACTAAGGCAGCGTAACTTAACGTAACTTACCTTAACTTATCTTAACAAATCTTATCTTAACGTATCATATTGTAGCGTAGTGTAACTTACCGTAACTTATCTTAACTTATTTTAACATAATGCATCGTAATGTAACTTGACGTAACTTACCTTATCTCCTAATGTTAACATAATATATATCATAGCGTAGCATAGTGTAATTTAACGTAGCTTATCTTAACTAATATTAACATAATATATATCGTAGCGTAACTTAATGTAATTTATCTTAACTTCACTAATATTTACATAATGTATCATAGCGTAGCGTAACTTAACGTATCTTATACTAAGGTAGCGTAATTTAACGTAACTTATCTTAACTTCACTAATCTTATTGTATCTTAAAGTTCAGTCCAGGACGAGCTAGGAGACATTTTCTGGGAACAGTAAAAACGGAAATAAGAACTTAATATTATTAATATTACGTAACGGAGCGGCTGCGGCTCAGGATGAAGAATCTAATCCTCGCCTCGGTTTGATCCTCGGCTCCTCCGGTCCACGTGGTCAGAAGATACCGAACAACAGAGTGTGTGTGTGTGTGTGTGTGTGTGTGTGTGAGTGTGTCTGTGTGTGTGAGTGTGAGTGTGTGTGTGTCTGTCTGTGTCTGTCTGTGTGTGTGTATTAGATCCTGATGAGCAGGTTTGCAGCTCCTGTGTGTGTGTGTGTGTGTGCAGCTCCTGTGTGTGTGTGTGTGTGCAGCTCCTGTGTGTGTGTGTGTGTGTGTGTGTGTGTGTGTGTGTGTGTGTGTGCAGCTCCTGTGTGTGTGTGTGAATGGGTTGATGATGTAATATGAAGCACTTTGAGGCTCTACTGTCCATTTACCTTTTATTCGGCAGCTCAGACAAAAAACATCATTTAAGCTTTTTAAAAAAAAACATTTAAACTAAAAAAACACTAAATATTTATTTTAATGTGTTTTAAACTGAATCTCATCATATTTTATCTCTATAGTGATTTTTATCCTTCTTAATATAACTGTGCCTTCTTATTCTTTATCCTGTGAAGCAGATTTGGTGTTTTAACCTTTGTGTCGTCCTCCTGGGTCAAATTGACCCCAGACTGTTTTGACTGTTCCTTCTTTCCTTCCTCTTTTCCTTTCTCCCTTCCTCCCTTCCTTCTTTCCTCCCTCCTACCTTCCTTCCTTCCTTCTGTCGTCCGTTGTCCTTCTTTCCTTTCCTTCCTTCTTCCTCCATTCTGTCCTTCTTCCCTGTCTCCTACCTTCCTTCCTTCTTTTGTCAGTCGTCCTTCTTTCCTTTCCTTCCTTCTTCCTCCATTCTGTCCTTCCTCCCTCCCTCCTACGTTCCTTCCTTCTTTCGTCCATTGTCCTTCCTTCCTTTCCTTCCTTCCGCACTTCCTCCCTCCCTCCTTTCCTTCCTTCTTCCTCCCCTCCATCGTCCTTCCTTTCTTTCCTTCCTTCTTTTCTTTCCTTCCTTCTTCCTCCCTTCCATCCTTCCTCCCTCCCTCCCTTCCTCCTACCTTCCTTCCTTCTTCTTTCCTTCCTTTTTCCTCCCTCTCCTCTTTCCTTCCTTCCTTCCTCCTTCCTTCCTTCCTTCTTCCTCTATTCATTCCTTGACTCGAGGACAACAGGAGGGTTAAAAAAGTTCTATTTAAATATTATTTAATATTTAAATGAAGCATTTCCTTTTTAAGTGTTTCTGATAACGCAGCAGCAGCAGGTTATCCTTTCATTTGATATGAGTTGTGAATTTCTGACTGTATACCCTTCTTTCTTTCGTCCATCCTTCCTTCCTTCCTTCCTTCCTTTCCCTCCTCCCTTCCTTCTTTCCTCCCTCACTCCTACCTTCCTTCCTTCTTTCGTCAGTTGTCCTTTTCTTTTCCTTCCTTCTTCCTTCCTTCCATCCTTCCTTCCTCCCTCTTACCTTCCTTATTTCTTTCGTCCGTCGTCCTTCCTTTCCTTCCTTCTTTCCTTTCAGTCCTTCTTCCTCCCTTCCGTCCTCCCTCCCTCCCTCCTTTTCCTTCTTTCTTCCTCCCTTCCATCCTCCCTTCCTCCCTCCTGTCCTTCCTTCTTCCTCCCTTCCACCCTTCCTTCCTTTCCTTCCTGCTTTCCTTTCCTTCTTCCTCCCTTCCATCCTTCCTTCCTCCCTCCCTCCCTCCTTTTCCTTCCTTCTTCCTCCCTTCCATCCTTCCTTCCTCCCTCCCTCCCTCCTTTCCTTCCTTCTTCCTCCCTTCTATCCTTCCTCCTTTCCATCCTCCCTCCCTCCCCCCTTTTCCTTCCTTCTTCCTCCCTTCCATCCTTCCTTCCTTCCTCCCTCCTTTCCTTCCTTCTTCCTCTATTCCTTCCTTGACTCGAGGACAACAGGAGGGTTAAAAAAGTTCTATTTAAATATTTAAATAATATTTAAATGAAGCGTTTCCTTTTTAAGTGTTTCTGATAACGCAGCAGCAGGTTATCCTTTCATTTGATATGAGTTGTGAATTTCTGACTGTATACCCTCACAGATTTTTCATGATGCATATTAAACAGCACAAGAAGTGATGATCGCTGGCTTCTGACCCACTTACTGTGTTCTGTTTCTATTCCTGTAGAGCAACTCTGAGTCAAAAAAAAAAAAAAAAAAAGTCCTTCAGGAATCAGAAAACAGGAAAAACACACAGCTTGTTCATGCAACACAACAGTCGTGATGATTCAGCTGACAGCACACACACACACACACACACACACACACACACACACACACACACACACATACACACATACACACACACACACACACACACACACACACACACACAGCACACACACACACAGACACACACACACACACACACACACACACCTGCAGCAGCTATACAGAGCATGTTCATCCACTCAGCACCCACATGCAGCTTCAGTCATCCTTCTTTCCTTTCCTCCCTTCCATCTTTCCTTCTTTCCTTTCCTTCCTTCCTTCTTTCCTCCCTCCCTCCTACCTTCCTTCTGTCGTCCGTCGTCCTTCCTTCCTTTCCCTCCTCCCTTCCTTCTTTCCTTTCCTTCCTTCCTTCTTTCCTCCCTCCCTCCTACCTTCCTTCCTTCTTTCGTCTGTCGTCCTTCCTTCCTTCCTTTCCTTCCTTCTTTCCTTTTCTTCCTTCTTCCTCCCTTTCGTCCTCCTTCCCTCCTACCTTCCTTCCTTCTTTCGTCTGTCGTCCTTCCTTCCTTCCTTTCCTTCCTCCTTTCCTTCTTTCTTTCCTTCCTCCCTCCCTCCTACCTTCCTTCCTTCTTCCTCCCTTCCTCCCTCCTTTCCTTCTTTCTTTCCTCCCTCCCTCCTACCTTCCTTCTGTCGTCCGTCGTCCTTCCTTCCTTTCCCTCCTCCCTTCCTTCTTTCCTTTCCTTCCTTCCTTCTTTCCTCCCTCCCTCCTACCTCCTTCCCTCTTTCGTCAGTCGTCCTTCTTTCCTTTCCTCTTCCTCCCTTCCATCCTTCCTTCGTTCCTCCTTTCCTTCTTTCTTTCCTCCTCCCTCCCTCCTACCTTCCTTCCTTCTTCCTCCCTTCCGTCCTTCCTCCCTCCTCTCCTTCCTTCTTCCTCCCTCCTCTCCTTCTTTCTTTCCTCCTTCCCTCCTACCTTCCTTCCTTCTTTCGTCTGTTGTCCTTCCTTCCTTTCCTTCCTTCTTCCTCCCTTCCGTCCTTCCACCGTCCCTCCTCTCCTTCTTTCTTTCTTTCCTCCTTCCCTCCTACCTTCCTTCCTTCTTCCTCCCTTCTGTCCTTCCTCCCTCCTCTCCTTCCTTCTTTCCTCCCTCCCTCCTACCTTCCTTCCCTCTTTCGTCAGTCATCCTTATTTCCTCTCCTCTTCCTGCCTTCCATCCTTCCTTCCTCCCTCCTTTCCTTCTTTCTTTCCTCCCTTCCTCCTACCTTCCTTCCTTCTTCCTCCCTTCCGTCCTTCCTCCTCCTCTCCTTCCTTCTTCCTCCCTTCTTTCCTTCCTTCTTTCCTCCCTCCCTCCTACCTTCCTTCCTTCTTTCGTCTGTCGTCCTTCCTTCCTTCCTTTCCTTCCTTCTTCCTCCCTTCCTCCCTCCTTTCCTTCCTTCCTTCCTCCCTCCCTCCTACCTTCCTTCCTTCTTTCGTCTGTCGTCCTTCCTTCCTTCCTTTCCTTCCTCCTTTCCTTCTTTCTTTCCTCCCTCCCTCCCTCCTACCTTCCTTCCTTCTTTCCTCCCTCCCTCCTACCTTCCTTCTGTCGTCCGTCGTCCTTCCTTCCTTTCCCCTCCTCCCTTCCTTCTTTCCTTTCCTTCCTTCCTTCTTTCCTCCCTCCATCCCTCCTACCTTCCTTCCTTCTTCCTCCCTTCCGTCCTTCCTTCCTCCTCTCCTTCCTTCTTCCTCCCTTCCTCCCTCCTTTCCTTCCTTCTTTCCTCCCTCCCTCCTACCTCCCTTCCTTATTCCTTCTTTCCTCCCTCCCTCCTACCTTCCTTCCCTCTTTCGTCAGTCGTCCTTCTTTCCTTTCCTCTTCCTCCCTTCCATCCTTCCTCCCTCCCTCCTTTCCTTCCTTCTTTCCCCCCTCCCCTCCCTCCTACCTTCCTTCTTCCTCCCTTCTGTCCTTCCTCCCTCCTCTCCTTCCTTCTTCCTCCCTCCTCTCCTTCTTTCTTCCCTCCTTCCCTCCTACCTTCCTTCCTTCTTTCGTCTGTTGTCCTTCCTTCCTTTCCTTCCTTCTTCCTCCCTTTCGTCCTCCCTCCCTCCCTCCCTCCTCTCCTTCCTTCTTCCTCCCTTCCTCCCTACTTTTCTTCCTTCTTTCCTCCCTCCCTCCTACCTTCACTCACTCACACACACACACACACACACACACACACACACACACACACACACACACACACACAGACCTGCAGGCCCATTATCCTGCTATACAGAGCATGTTCATCCACTCAGCTCCCACATGGAGCACTTTGGCCTCCAAAAAAAAAAAAACAGCTTTCAGAAAATAACGATCCCACCACCGACAAAACTCTCAGAAACTCAAAAATCCATTAAACACACACAAGCAAAAAAAAAAAAAATCTCCTTTCAACATGTAACAGATGGAGAGTTTCACTTTGCAGAATGATGGATGTGCAGAGTTTGACACCAGAGGGCTGAAGGTGGAAAGTTTCTCTGCAACTCACCTCGAATATGATCCTAAAATCTAACTTTTATTTTAAATTTTATCCTAAACTTTGCATTCTTTTATTTATTTATTCAGAACTCTTATTTTGCAACTTTACTCATAAGTGTGCTGTGGAAAGTTAACCCTCCCGTTGTCCTCGAGTCAAGGGAGGGAGGAAGGAAAGGGAAAGGAGGGAGGGAGGAAAGAAGGAAGGAGGGAGGGGGGAAAGAAGGAAGGTAGGAGGGAGGGAGGGAGGAAAGGAGGGAGGAAAGTAGGCAGGACAGAGGAAACAAGGAAGGGAGGAGGAAAGAAGGAAGGGAGGAAAGAAGGCAGGACAGAGGAAAGAAGGAGGGAGGGTGGAGAGAAGGACAGATGGAAGGAAGAAAAGGGGATGGAGGGAGGAAAGAATGAGAAGGGAGGGAGAAAGGAAAAGAGGAAGGAAGGACAGAGGAAAGAAGGAAGGGAGGAAGAAAAGGAAGGCGGGAAGGAAAGAATGAAGGAGGGAGGAAGGAAGGACAGAAGAGAAGGAAGAAAAGGGGATGGAGGAAGGAAAGAAGGAGGAAGGAGGGAGAAAGGAAAAGAGGAAGGAAGGACAGAGGAAAGAAGGAAGGGAGGAAGGAAAGGAAGGTGGGAAGGAAAGAATGAGGGAGGGTGGAGAGAAGGAAAGAAGGAAGGAAGAAAGGGGATGGAGGGTGGAAAGAATGAGAAAGGAGGGAGAAAGGAAGAGAGGACGGAAGGACAGAGGAAAGAAGGAAGGAAAGGAAGGAGGGAAGGAAAGAATGAGGGAGGGAGGGAGGAAGGAAGGACAGAAGGAAGGAAGAAAAGGGGATGGAGGAAGGAAGAAAGGAAGGAAGGAAGGACAGAAGTAAGGGAGGAAAGATCCTACCACCGACTAAACTCTCAGCAACTCAAAAATCCATTAAACACAAGCAAAAAAAAAAACAAATCTCCTTTCAACATGTAACAGATGGAGAGTTTGCTTTTAGTTGAGAGTCTTCGTGTGCTCAGAGTCGGATGTTTGAGCTTCACTTTCATCTGCTGGAAAGTTTCTTTAAATCTCTGAAATCACAACAGCTGCTGTGTCTGGAAATCTCCCTCCTACCTTCTTTCTGTCGTTCTTCCTTCCTTTCCCTCCTCCCTTCCTTCTTTCCTTTCCTTCCTTCCTTCTTTCCTCCCTCCTTCCCTCTTTCGTCAGTCGTCCTTCTTTCCTTTCTCTTCCTCCCTTCCATCTTTCCTTCCTCTCTCCTTTCCTTCTTTCTTTCCTCCCTCCCTCCTACCTTCCTTCGTTCTTCTCCCTCCTTTCTGTCCTTCTTTCCTCCCTCCCTCCTACCTTCCTTCCTTCTTTTGTCTGTTGTCCTTCCTTCCTTCCTTTCCTTCCTACTTTCCTTTCCTTCCTTCTTCCTCCTTTCGGTCCTTCCTCCCTCCCTCCTCCCTCCTACCTTCCTTCCTTCTTTCGTCCGTCGTCCTTCCTTCCTTCCTTTCCTTCCTTTCCTTCCTTCTTCCTCCCTTCCATCCTTCCTCCCTCCCTCCTCTCCTTCCTTCTTCCTCCCTTCCTTCCTTCCTTCTTTTCTCCCTCCCTCCTACCTTCTTTCTGTCGTTCTTCCTTCCTTTCCCTCCTCCCTTCCTTCTTTCCTTTCCTTCCTTCCGTCTTTCCTCCCTCCCTCCTACCTTCCTTCCCTCTTTCGTCAGTCGTCCTTCTTTCCTTTCCTCTTCCTCCCTTCCATCCTTCCTTCCTCCCTCCTTTCCTTCTTTCTTTCCTCCCTCCTCCTACCTTCCTTCCTTCTTCCTCCCTCCTCTTCTTCCTTCTTCCTCCCTTCCAAGCAAAAAAAAAAGTCTCCCTCCAACATGTAACAGATGAGAGTTTGCTTTTAGTTGAAAGTCCTCGTGTGCTCAGAGTCGGATGTTTGAGCTTCACTTTCATCTGCTGGGAAAGTTTCTCTGAAGTCGGTTTTAAATCTCTGAAATCACAACAGCTGCTGAGTCTGGAAATCTCTTCTTCTGTGTTTACTCTGCTTTATATTGTGAGTTCACAGAGAGGAGGAAACATGAAGCTCTGAGAGAAGCTGGAGGGTTCAAAAGAGTCAAAGAGGTGAGAGAGGAGAGATGAAGACTACTAACACTCAACGGTCGTCGTCTTGCCAAACGTAGCAGAAGGAAGGAAGGAAAGGATGACACTGAAAGGAAGAAAGAAAGAAAATAATGAAACTGAAAGAAAGAAAAGGATGAAACTGAAAGGGAGAAAGAAAGAAAGAAAGAGAAAAAAGTCAGAAGAGGATGCCAACTGAAAGAAAGAAAGAAAAAAAAGGATGAAACTGAAAGTAAGAAAGAAAAAAAGGATGAAACTGAAAGACAGAAAAGGGTGGCAACTGAAAGAAAGAAAGAAAAAGGAAAGAAAGAAAGGAAGAAAGAGAAAACATGTCAGAAAAGGATGGCAACTGAAAGTAAGAAAGAAAGAAAGAAAAGGATGAAACTGAAAGAAAGAAAAAGAAAAAAACTGATAACTGAAAGTAAGAAAGAAAAGGGTGAAACTGAAAGAAAGAAAGGAAGAAGAAAGAAAGAAAAATGGATCCTCAACGGTCGTCATCTTACGTACGTAGCAGAAGGAAGGAAAGACATTGATGTCGACTGAAAGAAAGAAAGAAAGAAAAGGATGAAACTCAAAGGAAGAAAAAAGAAAGAAAAATTGATGACAACTGAAAGAAAGAAAGGAATAATAAAGAGAAAGAAAAAAAGAAAAAGGATGGCAACTGAAAGAAAGAAAGGATGATAGAAAAGGATGAAACAGAAAGAAAGAAAGGAAGAATAAAGAGAGAAAGAAAAAGAAAAAACTGATGGCAACTCAAAGAAAGAAAGGATGACAACAGAAGTATTTCATAAAAGCACAACGGCTGAGTTTAATCTCTCCTTACTTCCTTCCTTCCTCCTTACTCCTTTCCTTCCTTCCTCCCTCCCTCCCGCCCTCCCTCCTTACCCCTTTCCTCCCTTCCTTTTCTCCTTACTTCCTTCCTCCCCCCCCCTCCTTACTCCTTTCCTTCCTCCCTTCCTTCTCTCCTTACTTCCTTCCTCCCTCCCTCCGTCCTTACTCTTTTCCTTCCTTCCTTCCCTCTTTCCTCCCTTCCTTCTTTCCTCCCTTCCTTGACTTGAGGACAACAGGAGGGTTAATATGAGCAAACACTAACCTGTCGAAACTCACTCTGCACAAATACAAACAGAAGTGATGTAAGACACAGCACATGATGATGATGATGATGATGATGATGATGATGATGATGATGACGAAGAGGAAGCTTGAAGCCTCCTGTGTTGAGCGGACTTCACCGTGAAGCGACAGTCAAACAGGAATATTTGCATACTCATACATGTTTGAGCGAAGGGAGAGAATGAGTAGATGTAATTTTAAAGCCGCCCTCCGGTCAAGAATCCATTTTTCTTCTTCTGCTTCTTTCACTTTGATGTTTGCAGAATGATGGATGTGCAGAGTTTGACACCAGAGGGCTGAAGGTGGAAAGTTTCTCTGCAACTCACCTTGAATATGATCCTAAAATCTAACTTTTATTTTAAATTGTATCCTAAACTTTGCATTCTTTTATTTTATTCTTTTATTTCTTTATTCAGATCTCTTATTTTATAACTTTACTCACAAGTTAACCCTCCTGTTGTCCTCGAGTCAAGGGAGGGAAGAAGGAAAGGGAAAGGAGGGAGGAAGAAGGAAGGAAAGGAGGAAGGGAGGATGGAAAGGGAAAGGAGGGAGGAAGAAGGAAGGAAAGGAAGGAGGAAGAAGGAAGGAAAGGGAAAGGAGGGAGGAGGGAGGGAGGAAAGAAGGAGAAGGGAGAAAGGAAAAGAGGAAGGAAAGGAGGGACGAAGGAAAGGAGGGAGGAAGGGAAAGGAAGGAGGGAAGGAAAGAAGGAGGGAGGGAGGAGGAAGGAAGGAAAAAAGAGGACGGAGGAAGGAAGGAAGGAAGGAAGGACAGAAGTAAGGGAGGAAGTAGGGAAGGAAAGAAGGAGGGAGGGTGGAGAGAAGGACAGAAGGAAGGAAGAAAAGGGGATGGAGGGAGGAAAGAAGAAGAAGGGAGGGAGAAAGGAAAAGAGGAAGGAAGGACAGAGGAAAGAAGGAAGGAGGGTGGAGAGAAGGACAGAAGGAAGGAGAGAATGACAGAAGGAAGGAAGAAAAAAAGGAGAAGGGATGGAGAAAGGGAGAAAGGAAAAGAGGAAGGAAGGACAGAGGAACAAAGGAAGGGAGGAAGGAAAGAAAGGAGGGAAGGAAGGAAGGAAGGACAGAAGGAAGGGAGGACGACAGGAAAGTTAAAGCCTGCAGAAACAAACAGGATGAGAAATGTTCCTGCTATTAAACTTCTAAAATGAAATATATTTGCATAACCTATTCATAGATACGGGAGGTTTTAATGAGGAGGAGGAAGAGGAAGAGGAAGAGGAGGAGGAGGGGGAGGAGGAAGAGGAGGAGGAGATGCAATTTTAAGGATTTTCGGGTAAGTAATTGAAAGCAGATACTTTTTTTATGTCTTCAAGGTAATTAAGATGCTTTTTATTGTGAAAGAAAACACTTCAGAAACCAATTATTACTCAATGCTGAATATTTCTATATATCTTAAAGCAGAGGTGTCAAACTCATTTTCATTCAAGGGCCACATACAGACCAATTTGATCTGATGTGGGCCGGATCATTAAAAAGATGGAAGGAAATAAGAAGAGAAGGAAGGAAAAACAGTCAAAAGAAAGGAGGGAAGAAAGGAAGGAAAGAGAGGTAGTGAAGGACGGACAGACAGAAGGAAGGGAGAAAGGAAGGAAGGACAGATGGAAGAAAAGTAGGAAGGACAGAAGGAAAAATGGAAGGAAGGACAGAAGGAAGAAAGGAAGGAACGACAGAAGGAAGAATGGAAGGAAGGACCGATGGAAGAAAAAGTAGGAAGGACAGAAGGAAGAATGAAAGGAAGGACAGAAGGAAGAATGGAAGGAAGAAAAGTAGGAAGGACAGAAGGAAGAATGGAATGAAGGACAGATGGAAGGAAGGACAGAAGGAAGAAAGGAAGGAAGGAAGAATGGAAGGAAGGACAGATGGAAGAAAGGAAGGAAGGACAGAAGGAAGAATGGAAGGAAGGACAGATGGAAAAGAGGAAGGAAGGACAGAAGGAAGAATGGAAAGAAGGACAGATGGAAGAAAGGACAGAAGGAAGAAAGGAAGGAAGGACAGAAGGAAGAATGGAAGGAAGGACAGAAGGAAGAATGGAAGGAAGGACAGATGGAAGAAAGGAAGGAAGGACAGAAGGAAAAATGGAAGGAAGGACAGAAGGAAGAAAGGAAGGAAGAATGGAAGGAAGGACCGATGGAAGAAAAAGTAGGAAGGACAGAAGGAAGAATGGAAGGAAGAAAAGTAGGAAGGACAGAAGGAAGAATGGAAGGAAGAAAAGTAGGAAGGACAGAAGGAAGAATGGAATGAAGGACAGATGGAAGGAAGGACAGAAGGAAGAAAGGAAGGAAGGACAGATGGAAGAAAGGAAGGAAGGACAGAAGGAAGAATGGAAGGAAGGACAGAAGGAAGAATGGAAGGAAGAAAAGTAGGAAGGACAGAAGGAAGAATGGAATGAAGGACAGATGGAAGGAAGGACAGAAGGAAGAAAGGAAGGAAGGAAGAATGGAAGGAAGGACAGATGGAAGAAAGGAAGGAAGGACAGATGGAAAAGAGGAAGGAAGGACAGAAGGAAGAATGGAAAGAAGGACAGATGGAAGAAAGGACAGAAGGAAGAAAGGAAGGAAGGACAGAAGGAAGAATGGAAGGAAGGACAGAAGGAAGAATGGAAGGAAGGACAGATGGAAGAAAGGACAGAAGGAAGAATGGAAGGAAGGAAAAGAGCACTGGATGGCAAGTGGGCCAGATCGCACCACTCAGCGGGCCGTATCTGTCTTAAAATGTCTGGAGAGGATCTTTGATGCATACTTTCAATTAAACAATAAGTCAAATTATGATATTATGGTAGTTTCAGGATTATATATCCCCCTAAAGAATCTATAATCCATTATAAAACTCATGTATACAATATTATACTTTATGCCTCTGTTATATATTTAATAATTATCTCATGGTGTAGTAGGTTAATGGGCCACAAACTAAACTATAAAACATTACTGGGTCTATTAATTAATCTGAATTTTAAGGCAGAAAGAAAAAGAAAGAAAGAAAAAGAAAAAAGGATGACAACTGAAAGAAAGAAATTGTATATAAATATGTGTTATGAGTTTGACATACCACAGAAAATGAAATTCGGCTTCAAAGTTGTGTAAAAATCAGCCTCTTTCTCTGCTCCCAAACGCTGTGGGCGTGGCCGTCGAGTCCGCTGAAGCCCCGCCCCCTACCAAGTGTCACCTGTCAATCAAAGTCACCACCTCTACCAGAAACATGGACGATATGTCTGAGAGCTTTCTGCCGCTAACTCAGTTGCTAGCTCAGCGGCTAACTCAGCGGCTAGCTTAGCGGCTAACTCAGCGGCTAGCTTAGCGGCTAACTCGGTTGTTAGCTCGGCTAACTGGCTAACCGTAGACTGTAGTAGTAGTAGTAGTGTTGGATGTAGTAACAATAACTGGCCACTAGGCAGGTTAACCACTGAGGAGAGCGGCCTCTTGGTCATTTTTTTTGCAGGCTCAGAAAATCAGGAAAATGAGAGGGTGAGTTACAGTTTAAGGCTCTATCTCCACAATTCAGTCCTGCATAGTTATCAGCCTCTTCACGTTTTCTGTAACCATTTTCCAACATGTATAATATGTTTAGAAGTACATAAATGAATTGACTTTACACAGACTTTAATGTTTTGTATGCTCAATTTGTGTTAACCTGCAGAGATGCATCAACCTGATTCTGACCCTTCAGTGTCTCTCTGCAGCTCTGCAGAACATTTTATTGTTTTACTGTCTTGTGATTAACTCTCTCTCATTTCCAGCAGCTGTTTTCAGAGAAAAAGCTGTAAAAATGCCGCTGTACACTCCCTGCTCAGCACCAAACAGCAAACAGACACACTTAGCTAAAGGAGCCTGTCATCACCTGCAGCAGCCAGTCTTTAGGATTGGTTTTGATTTTGTCTCCTATATATAACTTTTCATTGATTTATAGCTTTATTTTTATCAGGTTTTCATGCTGGGATACTGTCTGTAATATTGTTAGTCTCAATAATGCTCAAAGTTGCTCCTAAATCAGCAGATCAGATTAAAATATTACTTACTTTATACTTTATTTAATGATACATTTACAAACAACAAGGCAAGTTAATTCTTTATTAATATTAATTTTGTATTCTTTTGTATTTTATTGTGATATGGAGCTACTATGAGCTGTGTCTTTAATAAAGTATTGGATTGAATTGAATGCTATTTAAAAACCGGGGCATGAATCTGAATGAGAGAAAACCAACAAAAGAAATAAACAATAAAACTACTAGTGAGGAAGGAAGGAAAGAGGGACAGAAGAAAAAAGGAAGGGGGTAAGGTAGGAAGGAAGGAAGGAGGGAAGGACGGAAGGAAGGAAGGGAGGAAGGGAGGGAAGGAGGAACAGTTGAAACAGACTGGGTCAATTTGAGTTAAGATAGCAATGTTGCCAAACCATTAAAATACAAAAGTCCCAATTATCTAGACACTTAAATGCTGATTTTTGAATTTCTTTTAATCAACGCAGGTCAAAATTGAACATTTGTATTAAAAAAAAATTTACAAGCTGCACAAAGATTTAAAAAATGATGCATTTGATTTCTATTGTTGTAAACTGTGCATCACATGTATGAAAAGTCAGACTAAAATAAATGTGTTTATGGTGTTTTTACAGCTCTTAAATGTAAAAATGGGTCAAATATGGGTCATAAATATGAATTTGAGCTGTTGTAGCTGCTACTGTGAGATATTCTGAGATGAGATGATGAGTGTCCATCCTCTTGCTTCGTGGCTGATGATGATGGAGCACGCAGAGTTTACTCACACGCCTTTTCAATTATCTTCACTGTCACATCGTTGTGATTAACCGCATTAATAAGCAAAAGGTTGACTTATGGTTTACTTACCGTCATCATTATTTTCATAGTGGAGATTGGAAAACAGTTCATGGCTGTATGATGACTAAAGTTTTGGTTCCTCTGTTCTGTGTATAACATTATGACCGTTCTTCTTTTCATTGATGTGTAGTATTACTCCTCAGGCACGGAGCCGCTGCATGAATCACCTCACTGACCATGCTGAGAGACGGACCGCTTGCTCGCTTCCCTGAATTATTTTGTGAATGCCTCTACAGAGCTGCAGATTGATGTTTGCAGTGTTTTATCAACCCTGAACTCTGTGAGGTCAGCGGGCCACACATTGAGACACAGCTGGTTTCCAGAACTGCGTTGGTGGATCCATTGTCATCCTAGTGTTTCAGTCTGTAAGTGATTTATCATTCCTATACACATTATTATAACAACAATAACTGTGTATTAACATTATTCCTTAACCCTGTAACTCTAAATAATAAGTGTAAAAACCATAGACTGTATAAAAAAAAAATGGACGTAACATCCGTGACGTCACCCATTGGTTTGTGGACTGCTGCTCGGAAGCCAATAGTTTCGAATCTAGGCAGCGCCATCTTGAAAATTTCAGGTGCATGCTGGGAAAAATAAAAACACAGATCCTACTTATATGGCCATGAGGCGGAGTCATGGACGGAGCGGGGAGGTTGCTATGGTTGCGAGGGCTGGATCTCGAGGACATTGGTCAATCAACCTGTCAATCAGGACGTAGCCACGCCCTAATGCATACCCTGCTTTATCGTCACATATAAAATCAGGGAGGCCAAAATGTCCCAAATGAACATCATACTGCATTGAAGAAGGCTTTAAACTAGCGATTGAGACCATAAACACATTTTGAAAACGTTTACTGAGGTTAGAAATCAAGTGAGAAGTTGGTGAATTCTCCATTGACTTGTATAGAGACGGTCGCCCCCTGGTGGCCTTTTGATAGAATGCAGCTCTAAGTTACTTCCTGGTTGGCCTCATTTCAGAGGACCAGAACTCCCCGCCTGGTAAAATCCTGATGTGTATGATCAGATACATGCAGTACACAGATTCCTTCCTCCTTCTTCCTTCCTTCCTTCCCTCCTTCTCTCTTTCTTTCCTCCCTCCTTTCCTTCCCTCCTTCTCTCTTTCTTTCCTCCCTCCTTTCCTTCACTCCTACTGTTTCCACCATGTAGCTTATATTACATGTACAAGATGCATAATATGTGTGATAAAGTGATAAAACAATAAATAAAGTATTAAAAATAAAAAGTAAAGTATTAAGTAAAGAGGAGCGGACCAGAGAGAGAGAAGTGTTGCAGCTGGTTTACTGATGAAGGACACACACACCTGTCCTCCTGTCTCGCCTCCTTCCTGTTTCTGTCTCCGCTGCTGCATGTGATTAACGTCAGGGTCAGACAGTGACATTGAACACAGTCCCTTCCCTTCCTTCTTCCTTCCCTCCTTCTCTCTTTCTTTCCTCCCTCCTTTCCTTCCTCCCTTCTTTCCTTCCTTCCCTCCTTCTCTTTCTTTCCTCCCTCCTTTACTTCCCTCATTTCCTTCCTTCTTCCCTCCCTCCTTCTTTCCATCATCCTTCCTTCCCTCCTACTCTCTTTCTTTCTTCCCTCCTTTACTTCCCTCCTTCCCTTCCTTCTTCCTTCCCTCCTCCTTTCCTTCCTCCCTCCCTCCTTCTTTCCTTCTTCCCTCCCTCCTTCTCTCTTTCCTTCCTCCCTTCCTCCTTTCCTTCTTTCTTTCCTCCCTCCTTTCTTTCCTTCCTTCTTTCCTCCCTCCTTTACTTCTCTCCTTCCCTTCCTTCTTCCTTCCCTCCTTCCTATCTCCTTTCCTTCCTTCTTTCTTCCTTGTCTCCTTCTCTCTTTCTTTCCTCCCTTCCTTCCTCCCTCCTTTACTTCCCTCCTTACCTTCCTTCTTCCTTTCCTTCCTCCCTCCCTCCTTCTTTCCTTCTTCCTTCCCTCCTTCTCTCTTTCCTTTCTCCCTCCCTTCTTTCCTTCCTACTTTCCTCCCTCCTTTCCTTCCTTCTTCCTTTACTTCCCTCCTTCCCTTACTTCTTCCTTCCCTCCTTCCTTCCCTCCTTTACTTCCCTCCTTCCCTTCCTTCTTCCTTCCCTCCTTCCCTCCTTCCTTCATCCTTAAAGTAAAGAGGAGCGGACCAGAGAGAGAGAAGTGTTGCAGCTGGTTTACTGATGAAGGACACACACACCTGTCCTCCTGTCTCGCCTCCTTCCTGTTTCTGTCTCCGCTGCTGCATGTGATTAACGTCAGGGTCAGACGGTGACATTGAACACAGTCGCCTCCTGAGCCTCCTGTGATGTGTGATGTTGTAAAGTGAGACAGAAAAAGGTCATCCGAAGCATTAAAGTGACTATTATTTAAAAGGAGATGGAGGGAACGTGCACTTGACCTTTTTAGCTGCTATTCAAATCATAACGTGCTGTTTTCACAAAGCAATTTATCTTATCGCTGAGCTGCTCATACAGAACTTTATAAGGAGTTGTGAGAAATATTTTACTAAAAAGAAAAAGAAGGACGGCGTTGTATGATGTCAGCATTTATAAAAAGAGTTTACTACTTACGGCCTTCTTATTTATATAAAGATTAATAAAACATTGGCTGTGTGGCACTGAGAGAGAGGGATGGATGGATTGAGGGAGGGAGGTAGAGAGAGAGAGAGAGAGAGATGGATGGAGAGGGAGGGAGGGATGGATGGATGGATGGATGGATGGATAGATAGATGGATAGATGGATAGATGGATAGATGGATAGATGGATAGATAGATAGATAGATAGATAGATGGATAGATGGATAGATAGATAGATGGATAGATGGATAGATGGATAGATGGATGGATGGATAGATAGATAGATAGATAGATAGATAGATAGATAGATGGATAGATGATAGATGGATGGATGGATGGATGGATAGATGATAGATGGATGGATAGATAGATGGATGGATAGTCACACGTAACATCACATAGAAACACATCTCTAATGGTTGATGTGTTTAATTACAAATGCCAATAAACAGATTTTTCAAAAAAAAAATGCAAAGATTAAAAAAAACAAGACAATAAAAAAAACAATATAAGACCATTAAAAAACATGCAAATATCATTTTAAAAAGGCAATAAAAACATTAGAGACTCAATTTAAAACATAAAAAACATAAAAAACATGCAAATATTAAAAAAACCCAAAAGCAATAAACACAGGTACAAACAGAGAAAGGTTAATTTTAAAAAGTGTCAAACATAGCATCAATTACAGCTGCAGTCATAAAAACTCTTGGAAGGAAGAAGGAAGGAGGGAAAGGAGGGAAGGAGAGAGGGAGGGAGAAAGGAAAAGAGGTAGGGAGGAAGGAAGGAAGGAAAAAGGAGGGAAGGAAAGAAAGAGAGCTGGAGAGAGGGAGGACAGACGGAAGGAAAGGAGGGAAGGAGAGAGGGAGGGAGAAAGGAAAAGAGGTAGGGAGGAAGGAAGGAAGGAAAAAGGAGGGAAGGAAAGAAAGAGAGCTGGAGAGAGGGAGGACAGACGGAAGGAAGGAAGGAAAGGAGGGAAGGAGAGAGGGAGGGAGAAGGAAGGAAAGGAGGGAGGAAGAAGGGAGGAAGAAGGAAGGAAAGGAGGGAGGAAGAAGGAAGGAAAGGAGGGAAGGAGGGAAGGAGAGAGGGAGGGAGGAAGGTAAAGAGGTAGGGAGGAAGGAAGGGAGGGAGGGAAGGAAAGAAGGAGGGAAGGAAAGAAAGAGCTGGAGAGAGGGAGGACAGACGGAAGGAAGGGAGGAGAGGAATATTTATATGTAGCTGACGATAATATAATGAATAGTGGGGAGGGGGAGGTGTTGGGGTGTGGTGTGTGGAGAGGACATTTATTGATTAATATAACATTATAATGACAGATTATTGCAGTAATATCACTTTAAAAGCTGGTTGAAATCCTACAGAATGAGGCTTGTGATTTATAGATGTAGCATGAGGTTTTAATGCTGTTATACTTTGTGTAATAAAGTTAATCTAAAAGTGTATGACCTGCATTAAAAGTTGCTCCTAAACCACCAAACTAGGATCTATTTTTAGTCTCCAGGGTTTTTATGGCTGCAGGTTTTTTGGAGTGATGTTTCTTTACGCTGACTGAGTGCATGAATGACTTATTGATTATGTAGATTAATGATACACAGACTATATATGGCTCGTCCCTAATGGCTCAGCTGTAACAGATTAATAACGTCACCTCCTCCGTCTATCCATCCGTCCGTTTTCTGTCCTTTATAATGAGGATCGAGAGGGAACTGTAATCTATCTTACCTTAACCCTCCTGTTGTGCTCAGGTCAAGGAAGGAAGGAAGGAAATGAGGAAGGAAGGGAGGAAAGAGGAAGGAAGGAATTGGGGAAAGAAGGAAATGAGGAAGGAAGGGAGGAAAGGAGGAAAGAAGGAAGGAAAAGAGGGAGAAAGGAAGAAAGGAAGGAAGGAAGGAAGGAAGGAAGGAAATGAGGAAGGAACGAAGGAAGGGAGGGAAGAGGACGGAAGGAAGTGGGGAAAGAAGGAAATGAGGAAGGAACAAAGGAAGGGAGTAAAGGAGGAAAGAAGGAAGGAAGGAAGGGAGGAAAAGAGGGAGGGAGGAAAAGAGGGAGGAAGGAAGGAAGGAAAGAAGGAAGTAACGAAGGAATGAAGGAGGAAAAGAGGAAGGAAGTAAGGAGAAGAAAGAAGGAATGGGGAAGGAAGGAAGGAAGGAGGAAAAGAGGAAGGAAGTAAGGAGAGAGAAGGAAGGAAGTGAGGAACAGTCAAAAGAGATTGGGGTCAATTTGACCCGGGAGCACAACAGGAGGGTTAAAGTCTTAGTCAAGTTTTTATTACTTTATTTTTTACTACTGTTGCTTTTAATACTTACTTATTATTTATTGATGCTGTTTGTATTTTGCTCTTCAGTTTGCTGCAGTAACTTTCCCCCATCGTGGGACTAACGCCTGGTTCACACCGGGCACGGAAGTGCCGCGAAGCACCGCGCTTGGAAGTTCTCACGCGTTTCCTCAGCCCTTCAGTTCACACCAGAAGCGTGTTTCTCCGCACCGGTTGGCAAGCAACTCAGCTCCTCTGTTGTCACCATAGACTGTATATAAGAAATGGACGTAACATCCGTGACGTCACCCATTGGTTTGTGGACTGCTGCTCGGACACCAATAGTTTCGACTCTAGGCAGCGCCATCTTGAGAATTTCAGGTGCATGCTGGGAAAAAAAGAACACGGATTCTACTTATATGGGCATGAGGCAGAGCCATGGGTGGAGCGGGGAGGTTGCTATGGTTGCGAGGGCTGGATCTCGAGGACATTGGGCAATCAACCTGTCAATCAGGACGTAGCCACGCCCTAATGCATACCCTGCTTTATCGTCACATATAAAATCAGGGAGGCCAAAATGTCCCAAATGAACATCATACTGCATTGAAGAAGGCTTTAAACTAGCGATTGAGACCATAAACACATTTTGAAAACGTTTACTGAGGTTAGAAATCAAGTGAGAAGTTGGTGAATTCTCCATTGACTTGTATAGAGACGGTCGCCCCCTGGTGGCCTTTTGATAGAATGCAGCTCTAAGTTACTTCCTGGTTGGCCTCATTTCAGAGGACCAGAACTCCCCACCTGGTTGTCACACGTGGAGATGTTTTTTCACTGTCTCTGTTTGCGTGTGTATGACACCCCCACCCCTTAAAGCCAGCCCACTCTGTGTCCCTCTCTCTTGTGTGTGTGTGTGTGTGTGTGTGTGTGTGTGTGTGTGTGTGTGTGTTCATCTCGTGCTCTGATTAGACACACACACACACCACATTCCTCAAACGGGGGTTTAATTATTGAAAAATAGTTTTATTTTGCTTTATTTAAGTATATTTTTTCGGGCTTTTTTGCCTTTAATGTACAGGACAGTAGAGATAGACAGGAAACAGAGAGAAGGGGAATGACACGCAGAATAAGACCGCTTGGCTCAGGATTCGAACTGTTTGAGTTTGAAGACACTAGAAGAACATTTGCATCATTTTACATTCAATAAAATAAGTTTCATGATGATGAGAGATTTATAGAAATGCTCCTTTAATCTGACGTTCAGGCATCACAACAGCAATTTGACATTTGTGACAAATAATTTGAATATATGCAAATATTGTTTTAGCTTGTGGACGCAGCGATGTCTGAACTGATGCAGGAAGGAGGGAGGAAGGACGGAAGGGAGGAAGAAAGGAAAAGAGGTAGGGAGGAAGGAAAGAAGAACAGAGGAAAGAAGGGAGGAAGGGACAGAGGAAGGAAGGAAGGAAGGAAAGAAAGAGAAGGAGAAAGGGTGTAAGGACAGACGGAAGGAAGGAGGGAGGGAGAAAGGAAAAGAGGAAGGGAGGAAGGAAAGAAGGACAGAGGAAAGAAGGGAGGAAGGGACAAAGGAAGGAAGGAAGGAAAGAAAGAGAAGGAAGGAGGGTGGAAGGACAGACGGAAGGAAGGATGGAGGAAAGAAGGAAGGAGGGAGGGAGAAAGGAAAAGATGTAGGGAGGAAGGAAAGAAGGACAGAGGAAAGAAGGGAGGAAGGGACAGAGGAAGGAAGGAAAGAAGGAAGGAGGGAGGGAGAAAGGAAAAGAGGAAGGGAGGAAGGAAGGAAAGAAGGACAGGAGAAAAAAGGAAGGGAGTAAGGTAGGAAGGAAGGAAGGAAGGAAGGAAAGGAGGAAGAAGAAAGAAACATTTACATAAACGTCTGTGCTGTGTTTGTCTCGGCCCGTTCATCCGTTACGTTACCGCAGGGAGTCTTATCTCAGAAGTACTATTCGACCAATTGCCATGAAATTAGGTGAGCAAGGTTCATACTCTCCCGATGATGATGAACTGCGCTCGCTATAAGTCACCTGTCAATTTTTTTGGGGTGATTAAATTATCCTTGTCACGGTCACGGAGGCAAAATGCAGAACGAATGCAGAAACGACAAGCAGGCGACAGGAAGTGAAGAAAATAATTGTTTAATTATCAGAGTCTCTGGTTTACTGGCAGGAGAAGACAAAAGACGGCACACACACAAGGAGAAAAAAGGAGGGGAGGGAGGGACAAAGGAAAAGAGGTAGGAAGGAAAGAAGGACAGAGGAAAGAAGGGAGGAAGGAAGGAAGGAAGAAGGAAAGAAAGAGAGGAGGAGGGAGGAAGGACGGAAGGAAGGAAGGTAGGAGGGAGGGAGGATAGGAAGGAAGGAAGGAAGGGTGGAGGAAAGAAGGAAAGAGGGAGGGAGAAAGGAAAAGAGGACGGGAGGAAGGAAGGACAGAAGAAAAAAGGAAGGAAGGAGGCAAGGAAAGAAGGAGGAAGGGGGGGAGGGAGGAGAGAAGGAAAGAAAGAGAGGAGGAGGGAGGAAGGACGGAAGGAAGGAAGGTAGGAGGGAGGGAGGATAGGAAGGAAGGAAGGAAGGGTGGAGGAAAGAAGGAAAGAGGGAGGGAGAAAGGAAAAGAGGACGGGAGGAAGGAAGGACAGAAGAAAAAAGGAAGGAAGGAGGCAAGGAAAGAAGGAGGAGGGAGGAAGGACAGACGGTAGGAAGGGAGGAAAGGAAGGAAGGACGGAGGAAAGATGGAAGGAGGGAGGGAGAAAGGAAAAGAGGAAGGGAGGGAGGACGGAAGGGAGGAAAGAGAGAGGAAGGAACAAAAAAGAGAGAAGGAGGGAGGAAGGACAGACGGAAGGGAGGAAGGAAGGAAGGAACAGTCCAAACAGACGGGGTCAATTTGACCCGGGAGGACGACCTTTATTGTCATATTTCAGAAAATGATGTTTTAGTTATCAGACTCTCTGGTTTACTGGCAGGAGAAGACAAAAGACAGAAACGGGCTGAGTCGGCACACACACGAGGAGAAAAAGAAACAACAGCTGCAAACACAAAGATACACTCAGGACGACGGACTGACAGGAAAGACAGGAAGGAAGGACAGAGGAAAGAAGGAAGGAGGGAGGGAAAAAGGACTGACAGAGTAAAGACAGGTATGAACAACATAAAGTCATATGGAATAAAGAGGGAAACTAAAGGAGAGAGGGAGGGAGAAAGGAAAAGAGGAAGGGAGGAAGGAAGGAAGGAAGGTAGGAGGGAGGGAGGATAGGAAAGAAAGAGAGAAGGAGGGAGGGTGGAAGGACAGATGGAAGGAAGGAGGGAGGGAGGGAGGATAGGAAGGAAAGGAGGAAGAGAGGAAAAGAGGTAGGGAGGAAGGAAAGAAGGACAGAGGAAGGAGAGGAAGGAAGGAAAGAAGGACAGAAGAAAAAGGAAGGGAGTAGGGTAGGAAGGAAGGAAGGAGGGAAGGAAAGAGGGAGGGAGGAAGGAACAGTCCAAACAGACGGGGTCAGTTTGACCCAGGAGGACGACCTTTATTGTCAGCCTGTCATATTTCAGCTCTGCTTCTCTCTGCTGCAGAGTTGGACTTTGTGCTTTCACCATCATCATCACCATCATCATCATCATCACTCTCTCAGTCTCTGCAGACTCATCAGTGCTTCAGCAGCAGCGTCGAGTGTCTGGACTCCACAGGGACGGTTCATCCTGATCCTGATCCTGCTGCTCAGGACCAGAGTCCCCTGATTCAGAATCTCCCTACAGAGCCTATAAGAGCTTTACAAGATAAAACCAGAGCACAGACTTAACACTGGAGATAGATACAAGATAGATAGATAGATAGATAGATAGATAGATAGATAGATAGATAGATAGATAGATAGATAGATAGATAGATAGATAGATGGATACTAGATAGATAGATAGATAGATAGATAGATGGATAGATGGATAGATGGATAGATAGATGGATAGATGGATAGATAGATGGATAGATGGATAGATAGATAGATAGATAGATAGATAGATAGATAGATAGATGGATACTAGATAGATAGATAGATAGATAGATGGATAGATGGATAGATAGATAGATAGATGCCGCCATAGTTAAAAAGAACAAAGAAAGTAAAAGTAAAAGTAAAGTTGCACATTTGAAGGAAGGAAGAAAAAACAGATGTAAGGAAGGAAGAGAAAACAGGAAGGAAAGATGGAAGGAAGAGAAGGAAGGAAGAGAAGGAAGGAAGGAAAGATGGAAGGAAGGAAGGAAGATAAGACAGTAAGAAAAGATGGAAGGAAAGAAGAGAAGAGAATGAAGGAAGGAAAGAAGGAAGAAAGGAAGAAAGATAAGACAGTAAGAAAAGATGGAAGGAAGGAAGGAAGGAAGATAAGACAGTAAGGAAAGATGGATGGAAGGAAGGAAATATTGAAGGAAAGAAGGGAGGAAGGAGTGAAAGACAGATGGAAGTAAGAAAAGACAGGAAGTAATTAAAGAAAGTAAAGAAAGAAAGAAAGAAAGAAAGGGAGGAAGGAAAGATGGAAGGAAAAGAAGACAGGAAGGAAGGTGGGCCAGATTGGAGTCTTCATTGTGTATTGTGTGTTAGATGTGATTGCTGCTGGCTGGATAGTAAAGTTGACCCTTGACATATATTCAGGGAGGCTCATCTCAATTTCGTTGAGCTTTGTACAATGACAATAAAGACTTTATATTCTATTCTAAATGAAATAATCTAATTTGGTCATTTAAGAATCAGTAAGTCATAAATAATAAATCATAAGTCATAAATAAATAAAACTAAATAATAGATAAATGATGATATTTGGAGTCATCAGTCACCAAACAGAGTGAACTCAGTTAATTTGGGTGACCTCATGACTTCTCCTCTGACTCCACCCTGTGGCCAAAGTATCACATCTGCACGACTCAATCTGCATAAAGTGGATTTATGAGATATCTGATGATGAGCGTAATCACAGTTTACATTCAGCCTCACACACACACCAAAAATGTCCAATTTCATGTCTGGAGCTATTATTTGATATTTTTTATTTATTGTCATTAAACGCAACCGCTCAGTTATACCACCAATATTACTCTTGTACATAATGTCACTATGTTTTAACTATATTATTTTACTACTGTTATATTTTTATTGATGCTCTTTCTATTTTTTTGCCATCCACTTTGCTGCTGCAGTAGTGTAAATTGCCCGGTTGTGGGACTAATAAAGGATTATTATCTTATCTTATCTGATCCTATCCTATCTTATCTTTTCTTATTGTGTCTTACCATAAGGCCAAATAAACTCCATTCTCCCATTTCATACATGACATTCACCCCCAGTGAGAGAGACCCATGTATGCTGTCATATCAGTGTGTTCACGCTGTAAATGATCCCAAAGTGTTTTATGGGCCATTATTTTTCCATCACTGGCCGGACTCTTTCAAACCTCCCACAAAAGTCACGAAATACCATTTTTAGAGTTTTAGAATCTAAAGTTTTAGAAATGTCACCAGCAATTTTTATTTTTTTATTTTTACTGGTTTTAACAGATGATATCACATCACACCAATCCTGGTTTCTCTCCACCGGCTCCATGTTTCATTTTATAATAGATTTTAAGGTTTTACTGATTTCACTTTTTAAAGTATATCTGGGTCTGGTTCCAAGCTAATATACTAGATATGTTTACCCCATATGAGCCTGCAATTAGATGAGCTGGAGATGATCTTTAAAGGTGACCGCTGCACTTTTGCCATCAGGGTGTTTTTTTTTTTTTTTTACAAAGCTTTATTTTTCATAGTTTTATTTTATATTGTTTTATTTTTATTGTATTATTTTATATAGTATTATTTTACAGTTTTATTTTGCATAGTTTTATTTTATATTGTTTTATTTTTATTATATTATTTTATATAGTATTATTTTACAGTTTTATTTTGCATAGTTTTATTTTCGATTGTTTTATTTTATATAATTTTGTTGTATATACTATTATTTTTTGTTTTTATTTTCTATAGTTTTATTTTATATCGTTTTATTTTCTAGTTTTGTTTTATATAGTTTTATTTTATATCGTTTTATTTTCTAGTTTTGTTTTATATAGTTTTATTTTCTATATTATTATTTTGTGTAGATTTATTTTGTATAGTTTTATTTTCTATATTATTATTTTGTGTAGATTTATTTTGTATAGTTTTATTTTCTATATTATTATTTTGTATAGATTTATTTTATATCGTTTTATTTTGTATAGTTTTATTTTATATACTGTTATTTTATACCTTTATTGTATTTTGCTCATAGACTGTATAGATATAGAAGAAAGAGATTTTGCTGCGTTCATGTAAACCTTTTTTATTATTATTACGTCACTAGACTTGTATCCACCTCTCGCGATACTTCCTGTCTATATAAACCGCTCCGCGGCCTCGCTCGGCCTTTCTTTCTCCCTTTAGCGGTGAAGGTGCAACAGTAATCGGTCGTCCCGAGCCCGGGTTCATCCGACACCCTCACCAACCAAGCTGAGCTCAACCTCTACAGCAGCAACATGCCGCCCAAATTCGACCCCAACGAGGTTAAAGTTGGTATGTTTTCACTATCAAGTGGTTAAAAAAAAAAAACAGAAAGCTATGAAGGAGCTTTTTGACAGCTTCAGAGCCAAGATGGCGTCGGTCTGTGCCGAAGAGAAGACACGGTAACTAAAGACTGGGCACGAAAAGAGAAAGGAGACAGATAAAAATGCCTGAAATCATTTTTGTAGGGCTGGAATGTGTTTGCTCCTCGCATGTGAACTTTGATATTTGTTTCATTTAGTGGTGTTATGAGAAATCTGGTGACGGGTGTGAAATACGGTCGATTCCACGTGGGCTAATTCAGCTAGCTGCTAATGTAGCATCATGAGTGCTAACAGATGCTGAGACATGACTCTACTTTAATGTGTTTTTTAAGGCAGTTAGGTGTCCATATGAATAGTGAAAGAGGTTGTCTTTGCTGTAGTCATTCTTCCTGTTCATACTGACTATTAAATTGTGTGTTAAATGTATTTTAAAGCAAGTGATGGAGGTCAAAATCCAGTCATTTAGTACTGAAATGCACTTAAAAGTAGACGTTATCTTCTATGCAGCTTCAACAGTGTGAGTTGACAGTCCTTTAACATCAAATTCCCTCGTAGTGTTTCCCTGTTGAACTATGGTCCTCCATCACTTCCATTGTAAGAGCATTATGAAGGGATCTAATGGTCAATATGAACAGGAGGAACGATTAAAGCAAGGAAACACTGCTTAAATGTATTCACATGCTCAAAAATGTACAGTATAGTCGAGTTTTTGTACTAAATTATACTATAACAGCAAATGTATGTATTTGCACTCCTCTGACAACTATTTGAAACTTGAGGATGCTTTTGGTCCACTTTAAGTAGAGTATTAAACAAGAAATTAACATGCCTGAAAATTAATTATAGGCTCTGAATCAACCAATAGTTTAATATCCTGGTTCCACACTTTAAAATATGATTTTATGCTATATCTTTAAGTGCAGGTAAATAGTGTGAAATGGTGCATTAATGCAAAATTTGCACCATGTTGAGTCACTTGTAATAACAGATAACTGATGTTTGTGGTGATGGACATTATGAAGGAAGTTGAACTGTAAAATAGACATAACTACCCAATGACAGCATCTTATCTAAAATATGTTCATCAGTTATATTAATTATTACCTTAAAACTACAAACAACACCTGTAAACTCTGCTGAAGACCATGATTGTGTTTTTTAAATGGTGAAATATAGAAACTGCAGAAGATGGGATTCTTAATTCTTGCATACAGACATTTTTATGAGCACTGCTTCATAAATTCCTCTATTAATAGCTTTTATGTTAATGTGTCATTTCACAGCTCTTTAACAAGCCCACTTAACTTCTCAAACACCGTCGTCCTCTCCTCTGAAATCTGGGCTTTGTGCCAAATACCAAACATCCTGCAGTTAATAGTTTGATTAGTATTCATCCTCAGCCTCCCTCTGGTTCCAGTATTAAACGTTTGATGCCTCCGTCCAACATTTTTAAGAGATTTAATTCATTTCTACAGGCAAAGATTTGTTTTAAAAGTGGTTCAATTATAAAGGGAAAATGTGTTAATTGGTAGTTTTAAAGGTAGAAGGGTGCAGACTTCCATATAAAGGCTGATTTTTAACAGTTTAATCAGCCATCTTGTGACTAAACAGCTGATTTAACTCCATCTCTGCTCTTGTCTTGTCTTGCAGTGTACATGAGGTGCACAGGAGGAGAAGTCGGTGCCACTTCAGCTCTTGCCCCCAAAATCGGACCTCTGGGTCTGGTGAGTATTTCAAATATATACATTTCTCTCCCTCTCTAAGTCAGAAAAGCCTCCCCGCCATTATACCAGTCTGTTTCAGTGGCTGAGGAATAGTCCAGTGGAGGCTGAGATGAACCCTGCTTTATGGAAACAGGTTTGCCCGACTAGTGGGCAACTCTGTGCCGAAAAGCTAGGAACACATCCTGAAGCTGAGATACTCTAAAACTAACAGATTTATAGAGTTTAATAATGAATCTGAACTATGGCTGATTTATATTTTTAAGCTCATCACTTTGTTTCTTTTTTTTCCCCCTCATCAGTCTCCCAAGAAAGTTGGTGATGACATCGCCAAGGCAACCGGAGACTGGAAAGGTCTGAGGATCACCGTGAAGCTGACCATCCAGAACAGACAGGCGACGGTACGTACTCCCCACAAAACATCTGGAATACTAAAAGACATCTGCAGGGCTTCATTCAGACTCCTCACTGCCTGATGTTTGACTATATATGAACACCAGGCTTTAAAGTCAGGATGGTATCAGGACTTTAATTTAAAATACTAGAGCTGCAGTGAGGAGTTAAATTAGCATTAGACTATTCTGATGGATGAATCTTTTTAAGTTAATTTGATCCCAGCAGCTTGTAAAGTTTCCAAATCATGTCGTTGTGGCTTTGTCCTAAAAGTCAATAATCCACATAGTATAAAATGAGGCTGACATGTAACTAAACTGCTTTATTTTATAGGGTTAGAGCAACAAAGTGGAAAGTAAATAGAGCGTCAAATAAAAAATGGAAAAACAATAAATTAGTAGAACAAGTAAAATGAATAGGACCTGAAATACTGATATTTTACAGTATTACCGGCTCACATGTGACCTGAATCATCTCATAGCAGGGTGACTAATGGAGCACAGATATAACCTTATGATATATGTAATTAAACAGATTTATTTTAGTGTTAAAGCAACAACAAAGTGGATAGTAGTAAAAAATATACAATAAATTAGTATAACAAGTAAAATGAATAGGAAAGAGAAATGGTAATATTATGCTGAGAGGACTATTGGTGTAATATATGAGTAGTATTGATATATTAAACCTGAAATACTGATAGTTTTACAGTATTACCGGCTCACATGTGACCTGAATCATCTCCTAGCAGGATGACTAATGGAGCACAGATATAAAACCTTATGATGTATAATGTGATTTAAACATATTTATTTTAGTGTGGATGGTAGTAAAAAAATAAAAACAAGAAATTAGGATAACAAGTAAAATGAATAGGACCTGAAATGCTGATTTTTATAGTATTAGTGGCTCACATGTGACCTGAATCATCCCATAGCAGGATGACTAATGGAGCACAGATATAACCATGGATAGATAGAAGCCATGAAACCAGTCATTTCTTATCCTGACAGTATAAAACACTTAAATAAGAATATAAAGTTAAATCACTGCAATTACACATTAAATAAAAACTCAATACCTGTATAATATTAATTTACAATGCAGCTCTAACAGGTTTTAGGCTGTTTTTGATGAGTGAGTATTAAAATGTGTCAGAAAAGCCTCCCCGCCATTATACCAGTCTGCTTAGTGGCTGAGGAATAGTCCAGTGGAGGCTGAGATGAACCCTGCTTATGGAAACAGGGTTGCCCGACTAGTGGGCAACTCTGTGCCGAAAAGCTAGGAACACATCCTGAAGCTGAGATACTCCAAAACTACCTATGAGATTTATAGAGTTTGATAATAGATCTGAATTGTGGCTGATTGTTGTTGTTTTGTTTTTTTTTGCACTTTAACCCTCCTGTCGTCCTCCCGGGTCAAATTGACCCCATCTCTCTTTTGACTGTTCCTTCCTCCCTCCCTCTTTCTTTAATTTTTCCTTTGTTCTTCCCCTCCTTCCCTCTTTCTTTGCTCCCTCCTCCTTCCATAATTCCTTCCTCCCTCTTTTCCTCCTTTCCTTCCTTCCTCTGTTCCTTCTTTCCTTCCTCCCTCTTTAATTTTTCCTTTGTTCTTCCCCTCCTTCCCTCTTTCTTTGCTCCCTCCTCCTTCCATAATTCCTTACTCCCTTCCTTCCTCCCCCTTTTCCTCCTTTCCTTCCTTCCTCTGTTCTCTCCTTCCTTACTCCCTACTCCTTTCATCCCTCCTTCCTTTCCTTCCTTTCCTCCCTCCCTCCTTCCCTACTCCTTTCCTCCCTCCCTCCCTCCTTCCCTACTCCTTTCCTTCCTTCCTCCCTCTTTACTCCTTTCCATCCCTCCTTCCTTCATCCTCCTTTCCTACTCCTTTCCTTCCTTCCTCTGTTACTTCTCTCCTTCCTTCTTCCCTCTCTCTACTCCTTTCCATCTCTTACCTTCCTTCCTCTGTTCTCTCCTTCCTTCCTCCCTCTACTCCTTTCCATCCCTCTTTCCTTTCTCCCTTCATCCCTTCCTTCCTTCCTTGACTCGAGGACAACAGGAGGGTTAAAGACTGACTTATAGAGAGAATAATGAACAGGTTGCACAATAATTAGTTTTCACCTTAATAACTGAATCTTGTATTTGTTCCTTCAGGTTGAGGTTGTTCCCTCTGCGTCCGCTCTGATCATCAAAGCTCTGAAGGAGCCTCCTCGTGACAGGAAGAAGGTCAAGAACAGTAAGTCACCGACATCTTTGAAGAAACAATCTTCTTTGTAATTTAAAAAAGAAATGAGAGGAGAGAGGAGCAGGAATGATTGGATCTTATTTTTATTTTCTCAGTCAAGCACAGCGGGAGCGTGACTTTCGATGAGATCGTCGGCATCGCCCGCGTGATGAGGCACCGCTCCATCGCCAGGGAGCTGTCCGGTAAGAACCACTACAGAGCTGCTTTATTTTTATGACTATGACAGGGGTGTCAAACATGCGGCCTGTGGGCCAGAACCAGCCCGCCGAGAGGTCCAATCCGGCCCAGTTTCCTTCTTCCTCTTTTCCTTCCTTCCTACCTTCCTTGCTTCCTTCCTTCCTTCATTTCTTCCATCTGTCCTTCTTCCCTCCCTCCCTCCCTTGCTTCCTTCCGATCTTCCCTTCCTTCGGATCTTCCCTTCCTTCCTTCCTGCCTTACATCTGTCCTTCTTCCATTCATTCCTTCCTTCCGATCTTCCCTTCCTTCCTGTATTCTCTTCCTTCTCCCCCTTCTTTTCCTTCCGTCCTTCCTTCCTTCCTTTTTTAATGATCCGGCCCACATGAGATCAAATTGGTCTGTATGTGGCCCTTGAATGTAAATGAGTTTGACTCCTCTGCTCTATGAACTGTTGAGCCTCCCCGCCATAATGACAGCCTGTGTACGTGGCTGAGTCATATTCCAGTGGTGGCTCAGAGTGACCCGGCTTATAGGAAGCAGCTTTGTCCGAACTAGTGGACAATCCTGTGCCAAAAACCCGGAACAACCAAACCTCAACCGCCGAGGGGTCCATTTCGGCCCACTTTCCTTCCTGTTCCTTCCTCCCTTTCATCTGTTCCTTCCTTCCTTCCTTCATTCCTTCCTCCCTTTCATCTTTCCTTCCTGTCTTTTCCTCATTCCTTTTGTTTTTTCCCTTCCGTCCATCTGTCCTTCCTCCCTTCCGTCCATCTGTCCTTCCTCCCTTCGTCCATCTGTCCTTCCTCCCTTCCGTCCATCTGTCCTTCCTCCCTTCCTTCCATCTGTCCTTCCTCCCTTCCTTCCATCTTACCTTCCTGCCTTCTTTTCCTTCATTCCTTCCTCCCTTTCATCTTTCCTTCCTGTCTTTTTCTCATTCCTTCCTTCCATCTGTCCTTCCTCCCTTCCTTCCATCTGTCCTTCCTCCCTTCCTTCCATCTGTCCTTCCTCCCTTCCTTCCATCTGTCCTTCCTCCCTTCCTTCCTTCCCATCCTTCCTTCCTCCCTCCCTCCCTCCTTCCTCCCTCCCTTCTTTCCTTCCTTCCCTTCCTCCCATCTGTCCTTCCTTCCTTCCTTCCTTCCTTCCTTCCTTCCTTCTATCTTTTTAATGATCTGGCCCACATGAAATCAAATTGGTCTGTTTGTGGCCCTTGAATGAAAATGAGTTTGACACCTCTGCCTTAAATATTCTCACATTAACCCAAAATTACCTTTCACCTCATCTCACGACTTCCTCAACACTGACTCATCTCTTATTGACTTGTTCAGGTACCATCAAGGAGATCCTGGGTACCGCTCAGTCTGTCGGCTGCACCATCGATGGTCGTCCTCCCCATGATGTCATCGATGACATCAACAGCGGCAAAGTCGAGTGCCCAACTGAGTAAATGATGAAGTGAATAAAACATTCATAAAAAAAACCTGATCCTCTTGTGTTTGTGGCTCATTTATTTTGGTTTATTCAGTCGAAAGTCAGCTGTACTGTTAGTTTCATGTTTTAAAAGTAACCTGTGAGCATTTTTTAGTGTTTGTAGAAATTGAGTTTTATTTTATACAGTCATAATTGAAAGTCACAGGTTTAGTTTATTGATATAAACTGACATTGAAGTATTAATACAGGTGGTGATAACCTGATAAGCTTTATGCACATCAGATGCAATGATACTTAATGTGGCATACACATCCCAGCAGCATATGTGGGGGGAGGGGGGGGGGGTAGATATAGATATAGGCAGGCATTACAGACAAAATATATATGAAGTGTTAAGTAGTGAATTACTATCAATCTAAAATCTCAATTCTGATTCTTTCAAACTTAAATTGCAGTTTTCTTAACCCTTTATTGGGCAAATAATTATATTTGGTAACTTCTGTAAATATCCCAAAATATCCTTCCTTCCTTCTTTCCTTCCTTCCGTCCTTCCTTTCCTTCCTCCCTATCTTCTTTCTTCCCTTCCTCTTTTCCTTTCTCCCTCCCTCGTTCCTTATTTCCTCCGTCCTGCCTTCCTTTCCTTCCTTCCATCTGTTCTTCCTCCCTCCCTCCTTCTCTCCTCCCTTCCTTCTTTCCTTCCTCCGTCCGTCCTTCCTTCCTTCCTTTCCTTACTTCCATCTGTTCTTCCTCCCTCCCTCCTCCCTTCCTTCTTTCCTTCCTCCATCCCCCTTTCTTCTTCCTTCCTTCCTTCTTTCTTCCCTTCCTCCCTCCCTCCTTCTTCTCTCTTTCTTTCCTTCCCCCTACCTTCCTTCCTTCCTTCTTTCCTCCATCCTTCCTTCCCTTCCTTCCTTCCTTCCTTCCATCCTTCCATCCTTCCTTCCTTTCAATGAGTGTCCTATAAAGGGTTAACCATCATTTTGCTTATAAATGATATGGTTAATTTGCATGTGCATTCATATTAAAGGTTAGCTAATAAGTAGAATATGACTACTCAACTGCTGTACATTAAATTTTAAATATGTCCAATTTGTGTGGAGCTGCAACAATTTAAACTAAAGAGGCCAAATATCCAGTTTTTGCCCCTCAAATCTTTCTTTTAAAAAAAACTTGGTTTTTGACTCTTACTTGGATAAAATTAATTGAAGACCTCACCGTAAGCTCTGAGAAATAATCAGTTTGTCCACAATTTTACAGAACAATGATTGGAGTAACTGAAAATAATTAATTTACACAACAGGGTTAGTTTTGACCTTTTTATTCAGATTAAAGAGGAAAACTCCCCCAAAACCCCTGAAACAGAGAAAAGGGTAGACCTAGTAATTTATTAGTTGAAGAGTTGCTGTTAGTCATAATGAGGGAGGGAGGAAAGGAGGGAGCAAAGAAAGAGAGAAGGAGGTATGGAAGGGAGGGAGGAAAGAAAGGAGGAAGAGAGGAAAGAGAGGAGGTATGGAAGGAAAGGAGAGAAAGAGGAAGGAGGGAGGAAGGAAAAAAAGAAGGGTAAGGAAGGAAAGGAGAGAAAGGAAGGAAAGGAGGGAGGAGAGAAAGGAAGGAAAGGAGGGAGGAGAGAAAGGAGGTAAGGAAGGAGGGAGGGAGGAAAGAAAGAAGGAGGTATGGAAGGAAAGGAGAGAAAGAGGAAGGAAGGAAGGAAAGAGGTATGGAAGGAAGGAGGGAGGAAAGAAAGAGAGAAGGAGGCATGGAAGGAAAGGAGAGAAAGAGGAAGGAAGGAAGGAGGGAGGGAGGAAAGAAAGAGAGAAGGAGGTATGGAAGGAAGGGAGGAAAGAAAGAGAAGGAGGTATGGAAGGAAAGGAGAGAAAGGAAAGAAAGAGAGAAGGAGGTATGGAAGGAAAGGAGAGAAAGAGGAAGGAAAGGAGGAAGGAAGGTATGGAAGGAAAGGAGAGAAAGAGGAAGGAAAGAAGGAAGGAAGAAAGGAGGGAGGAAAGAAAGAAGGAGGTATGGAAGGAAAGGAAGGAAGGGGCAAGAAAGAGAAGGAGGTATGGAAGGAAAGGAGAGAAAGGAAAGAAAGAGAGAAGGAGGTATGGAAGGAAAGGAGAGAAGAAGGAGGAAAGGAGGAAGGAAGGTATGGAAGGAAAGGAGAGAAAGAGGAAGGAAAGAAGGAAGGAAGAAAGGAGGGAGGAAAGAAAGAAGGAGGTATGGAAGGAAAGGAGAGAAAGAGGAAGGAAGGAAAGGAGGGGGCAAGAAAGAGAAGGAGGTATGGAAGGAAAGGAGAGAAAGAGGAAGGAGGGAGGAAGGAAAGGAGAGAAAGAGGAAAGAAAGAGAGAAGGAGGTATGGAAGGAAAGGAGAGAAGGAAGGAAGGAACGGAGGAAGGAAGGAGGGAGGGAGGAAAGAAAGAGAGAAGGAGGTATGGAAGGAAGGAAGGAGGGAGGGAGGAAAGAAAGAAGGAGGTATGGAAGGAAAGGAGAGAAAGAGGAAAGAAAGAGAGAAGGAGGTATGGAAGGAAAGGAGAGAAAGAGGGAGGAAAGGAGGAAGGAAGGTATGGAAGGAAAGGAGAGAAAGAGGAAGGAAAGAAGGAAGGAAGAAAGGAGGGAGGAAAGAAAGAAGGAGGTATGGAAGGAAAGGAGAGAAAGAGGAAGGAAGGAAAGGAGGGGGCAAGAAAGAGAAGGAGGTATGGAAGGAAAGGAGAGAAAGAGGAAGGAGGGAGGAAGGAAAGGAGAGAAAGAGGAAAGAAAGAGAAGGAGGTATGGAAGGAAAGGAGAGAAGGAAGGAGGGAGGGAGGGAGGAAAGAAAGAAGGAGGTATGGAAGGAAGGGAGGAAAGAAAGAGAGAAGGAGGTATGGAAGGAAAGGAAGGAAGGGAGGAAAGAAAGAGAGAAGGAGGTATGGAAGGAAAGGAGAGAAAGAGGAAGGAAGGAAGGAACAGAGGAAAGAGTGTTAATAATGATCACATTAATCACGGCTTATTTATGACATACACACCTGAGTTTAATGCAGCCGTGATTAACAGATTAATTACACCTGCTCTTCTTCTACACGTTAAATTCAAGCTTCACATCACACGTTACTTTCCATTAAGTTTCCTGATCTCATTACGACAGCTGCTTAATGAGACGGTGAGTCATCTCAATTACATGTTGGCAATTTATTGGCTGCTAAAATTTAATGTTTAGTCCATAAATGGTCAGAAAATAGTGGAATTATTGCTGCAATACGGCCCACCATCCTTTCTGTGTTCTTTTCCTTCCTTACATCTGTCCTTCCTTCCTTCTGTCGTTTCTTTGTTCCTTCCTTCCTTCTGTCGTTTCTTTGTTCCTTCCTTCCTTCATTTCTTCTTTCCGTCTGTCCTTCCTTCATTTCTTCCTTCCGTCTGTCCTTCCTTCCTCCCTTTCTTCCCTTCCTTCTGTCTGTCCTTCCTTCATTTCTTTCTCCCTTCCTTCCATCCGTCCTTCATTTCTTCCTTCCTCCTTTTCTTCCCTTCCTTCCGTCTGTCCTTCCTTCATTTCTTCCTTCCTCCCTTTCTTCCCTTCCTTCTGTCTGTCCTTCCTTCATTTCTTTCTCCCTTCCTTCCATCCGTCCTTCCTTCATTTCTTTCTTCCTTCCTTCCTTCCGTCCTTCCTTCATTTCTTCCTTCCGTCTGTCCTTCCTTCCTCCCTTTCTTCCCTTCCTTCTGTCTGTCCTTCCTTCATTTCTTTCTCCCTTCCTTCCATCTGTCCTTCATTTCTTCCTTCCTCCCTTCTGTCCTTCCTTCCTTCCATCCATTTGTCTTTCCTACCTTTCTTCCTTCCTTCCTTCCTTCTTTTTAATGATTCGGCCCACATGAGATCAGATTGGTCTGTATGTAGCCCTCGAATGAAAATGAGTTTGACTCCTCTGAAATAAACTGTGCTCTAATATTAGATGTAGACGTCACCTAAATATCCCGAATTAGCTTCAAGATGTGTTAATTTGCTTATTTTTAGTTTGAATTAAAAAACAAAGTCTTATTTTTAAATATGGTAAAATAAATCCTTTCATGGTACCTGATAAATTAATATAATAAACTAAAAGGTAATTGTTCAGTAGTGAATAAGGATTGGGAAGGTTCAGAAGGTAAAGAGCAGAAAAATATCTGACTACATTTCCCAGAATGCACTGCAAACCCTGTCAATGGAGCTTTCAGTTACTTTTTTTTTTTTGCCCTTTTCCACCGAGCTGGAGCTGGTGCTGGTTCGGAGCCAGAGCCTGACTAAGCACCGGCTCTTTGCTTTTCCACCGCCAAAGCTCCAGCCCCGAGCCTCAGAACGAGAGCCAGAGCGAGCACCAACTCTTTGCTGGTCTAAAGCTAGAACCGATTACATCAGCGGACTGGGGGCGGGGCTAACGTTTATTAGCCGGTTACTGGGGCTAACGTTTATTAGCCAGCTAGCGGGGCTAACGTTTATTAGCTGACTAGCGTGGCATTAACAGAGGGTTAAAGACTTGTTGATTAAAAGTACTATTTTTATCATTTTTTTGCCAGAGCTGTCATCTTCTTCTTCTTCTTCTTCTTCGTTTCCGGCAGGCTAGATGCCTTGCGCCATGTTGCTGCCTCTCACTGGTGAATCATGGAAGTGCTTCAAAGGTGCGCGCTGGCTACGTTATACAGTGATGTAATCGCGTGGCTCCTTGCTGGTGGAAAGGCAACAGGTTCGTAAGAGGTGCTTGGATTAGCACCAACTGAGCAGTGGCTCTAGCACTAGCTCCGAACCAGCACTGGCTCCAGCTCGGTGGAAAAGGGGTATTTGTGTGTTTTAGTGTTTGTGTAGTCACAACTCAACAATTTTTTTGCTTTTTTTTGTACAAAATATTTATTGGAAAAATCTCAACCAGTCATTTACAACTCTACAAAAGTATAAATGGTTCAAAAACTCAGCAGATAAAGTAACAAAAAGGGTCGACTATCTTTATATTTTTTTTCTTATTTTTAAAGATTTTTTTTTTCACGCAGCAGTTCATCATCATCATCATCATCATCATCACAGCTTTTTAGAAACATTTATTATTACTTTTTCTGATCTCATCTGATTAAATGCAGCCCTTATTTCAACACTGTATTTCTCACATTTTGCTAGTTTTAAAACATTTACTTGTATTTTTTTAGTGCGTTGAACAAATTACCAAAAACGGTTAAAGCTAGGGCCAAATTTTTTTTATCAAATAGTTCCCGAGTTAAATCAAAATATTGCTAATTTTAGATTGTTTGTCAACAATTACACGTTAAGACGGAGCTTAACGTCGGAGAAACTGCTTTTGTAGAAAAAGAAGTCGATATGTCTCAAAGTCCGAGATTTTATTTTAAAAGGCTGCGATATATCGTGACGGTGATTTGTGAATATTTAATAGTAAAAACAAACTGCTGGTTTTTCTCCTCTGAATCGATCGTTAGGAGCTGATTTTACCGACAGCGTGTTTTTTGTTCGTTGAGGACAGATGAGAGCCAGAAGGAGTCAATGTACAGACACAATATGTTTTTTTTTTTACTGTCCATAAAAATCCAGTTACCGTGGAAACACAACAGCATTTGTATCAAAAGCTGACGCAGATCTATAAAATTATGAAAAATACAAAATGGAGTAAGACAAGAAAAAAAAAAAAAATCGGGACGTATTTTAAAGTTATGGTTTCATTGTGCTTTTTTGTTTGAACTCTCGGGTTTTAGTCGGACGTCTGATTGGAAGACTAGACTCTAACGTAACGTCACATAACGCAACATATTGTGACATCACATAATCTAACATCACGCAAATTCACATCACGTAACGCAATGTCATATCACGAAACGTAACGTCACATCACGCAACATGTCACGTAACGAAACATAACGTAATGTCATAGTACGTAACATGATATCACGTAACGAAACAACGTAGTGTCATATTACGTAACATGATATCACGTAACGAAACAACGTAATGTCATATTACGTAACATGATATCACGTAACGAAACAACGTAATGTCATATTACGTAACATGATATTACGTAACATGATATCACGTAACGAAACATAACGTAATGTCATATCACGTAACAAAATGTAACGTAATGTCACGTAACATAATGTCACGTAACATGATATCACATAACGAACATAACGTAATGTCATATCACGTAACAAAATGTAACGTAATGTCACGTAACATAATGTCACGTAACATGATATCACATAACGAACATAACGTAATGTCATATCACGTAACCGAACGTCACATCACGCAACATAATGTTACGTAACATCACATCACGTAATCTAACATCACGTAACACAATGTCATATCACGTAACGCAACATAACGTAACGTCACATCATGTAATCTAACGTCACGCCACGTTATCTCACGTAACATAATCTAACGTAATATCTCCTCCGATGAACGCGTTGGCTCTGTTAACGTTTCTCGTCCAGACAGCGATGACATCAGAGAGGAGGCGCCATCAGTTCTCCACCTCCTCCTCCTCCGCTTCGTTCTCCGCATCGGGCTCCTCCTCCATGCGCTCCTCCTCCTCCTCTTCCTCTTCTCTGCTCTTGTCGTTCTCGGAGTCGTTCTTCTTCTCTTTGTCTTTGCGCTTCTGCTCCGACACTTCCTTCTTTCCCTTCTGGCCCTTCTTGTACACTGTTAAAAACAAAATTGCCCACAAAGCATCGTTAGAAAGTTTAATAAGAGTCGTTAAATTTCACTTTTTTAAAATCTGTTTTTGATCGTTTGCTCCTTCAGTCGTAGCTCAGCAACCATAACGAGGAGATCATGATATGATGATATTTTTGCCTCACCCACCCCGAGGAGGAATACTAACCAAAAAAAAAAGGAGACATTTGTGCAAAAAAAAAAAAAAATCTAATTGATTTGACTCAGGCTGGATAAACGTTTTAACCCTCCTGTTGTCCTTGATTCAAGGAAGAAGGGGAAGGGAGGGAAGAAGAAGGAAGGAAGGAAGGAGGGAAGGAAGTAAAGAGAGAAGGAAGGGAGGGAGGAAGGAAAGAGAGAAGGAAGGAAAGGAAGGAGGGAGGGAGGAAGGAAAGAGAGAAGGAAGGAAAGGAAGGAGGGAGGGAGGAAAGAAAGCGAGAAGGAGGGAAGGAAGGAAAGAGAGAAGGAAGGGAGGAAGGAAAGAGAGAAGGAAGGGAGGGACCGTTTCGACTGTTCCTTCTTCCCTCCCTTCCTTTTCTTTCCTTCCTCCCTCCTTCCTTCTTTCCTTCCTTCTTCCTCCCCCCTCCTTTCCTGCCTTCTTCTTCCCTCCTTTCCTTCCTTCATCCCTCCCTCCTTTCCTTCTTCCTCCCTCCCTCCTTTCCTTCATCCCTCCCTCCTTTCCTTCTTCCTCCCTCCCTCCCTCCTTTCCTTCCTTCCTCCTCCCTTCTTCCTTCCCTCCTTTCCCTCTTCCACCTTCCCTTCCTTCTTCCTCTCTTCCTTCCTCCCTCCTTTCCTTCTTCCTCCCTTCCTTCCTCCCTTCTTTCCTTCCTTCCTTGACTCGAGGACAACAGGAGGGTTAAAGGAGATCTTTTAATAGTCAGTATGAACAGGAGGAATGATTACAGCGATAAAAAACTCTTTCACTGTTCATTCGGGCGTCTCTTTCACTGTTTTAGGACTTTTTAAAGATTCACTGACCGTCCAAAGCTTCTCTCAGAGGCTCCAGGAATCGTTCGAACTCCATTTCCTCCATCGCAGCCAAGACGTCTCCAGCGTTCAGAGTTTTTCTCTTTGCTTTCATCGCAAAGTTGTTCGCACTGAAACGACACAAAAAGAGAAAAAAACAACTTATTATTCTAAAATGGAAAAGTCTCACAAATCATATTCAGTGGTCCACAGTTTGATAATGACTGATGGAAACACATTAAAACCATTTTATTTCAATTTTGTGAATCAGTCCTTTAGTTTCAGACTCTCTAAATCAGGGATGTCAAACTCATTTTCATTCAAGGGCCACATACAGAACAATTTGATCTCATGTGGGCCGGATCATTAAAATGATGGAAGGAAGGAAGGAAGAAAGGAAGGAAGGAAAGACAGGCAAAAGGAAGGAGGGGAGAAAGGTAGGAAGGACAGATGGAAGGAAGAAAGGAAGGACAGAAGTAAGAAAGGGAGAAAGGAAGGATGGAAGGAACACAGAAAGGAACAAAGAAGGGATAAAAGGAAGGTAGGAAGGAAGGAAGGAACAAAGAAAGGAGGAAGGAAGGAAAGATGGAAGAAAGGATAAAAGGAAGGTCGGAAGGAAGGAAGGAAGGAAGGAAGAAAGAAAGGATAAAAGGAAGGTAGGAAGGACGGAAGGAAGGAACAAAGGAAGGACGTAAGGAAGGAAAGATGGAAGGAAGGAACAAAGAAAGGATAAAAGGAAGGTAGGAAGGACAGAAGGAAGGAAGGAAAAGAACACAGGAAGGAAAGTGGGCCGGATTGCACCCCTCGGCGGGCCGATTCTGGCCCACGGACCGCATGTTTGACACCCCTGCTCTAAATGTCTTTTTTATTATAAGTTCTTCTTACCAGGATGTTGCATAGAGCACAAACACGCTGGCAGCTTGGGAAATGGCTCTCCTTGCTTCTTTTGACACGTTCACCCCATCTGGGAGCTGTTGGAAACAAGCGGTGCGGAGGAGTTAGCTCAAAGCTACGTTCACACATCAGACAACACACAACGAGCAGGCCGAGAGATATTTATTTATTTTACACGATAAGGACGATAACTAACACAACAGGGAGCAATAAATAAAGTTACAAAATTTAAATAAATAATAGCAAGCTGCCCAAGGCTTTTTTTGAAGGAGGGAAGGGAGGGAGGAAGAAGGAAGGAAGGAAGGAAAGGAGGAAGGAAGGAAGAAGGAAGGGAGGGAGGAAGGAAGGAAAGGAGGGAGGGAGGAAAGAAAGCGAGAAGGAAGGAAGGAAAGGGGGAAGGAAGGGAAGGAAGAAGGAAGGGAGGGAGGAAGGAAGGAAGGAAAGGTGAAAGAAAGGAAGGAAGGAAGGAAGAGAGAGAAGGAAGGAAGGAAAGGGAGAAGGAAGGAAAGGAGGAAGGAAAGGATGAAGGAAGGAAGGAAAGGAGGAAGGAAGGAAGGAAAGGAGGGAGGGAGGAAAGAAAGCGAGAAGGAGGGAAAGGAGGGAGGAAAGAAGGAAGGAAGGAGGGAGAGAGGGAGGAAGGAAAGAGAGAAGGGAGGGAAGAGAGAAGGGAGGGAGGGAGGGAGGGAGGAAGGAAAGAAGAAAGGAGGGAGGGAGGGAGGAAGGAAAGAAGGAACAGTCAAAACGGACAGAGTCAATTTGAGCCAGAAGGACGATAACTAAAACAACAGGGAGCAATAAATAAGTTATAAAAATTAAATAAATAACCGCAAGCTCCTTAAGTCTTTTTTCCTCTCTATTATATTTATTTTGTAACTTGTATTTTCAGTAATTTATCAAATATTTTATAATTCAGTTTCTATTTAATTCTTATTTTATGGTATTTCTGTTCTGTTTGATGTATCCTGAGAGGTTTTTAATCTCAATGAGGCTCCTCTGGTTAAAACAAAGTGTGTCTTACCATATATGCACCACTTGTATTTTCTCTTAAAAGTTTTCCTCTCTGTAATCATTCCTCCTGTTCATACTGACTATTAAAAGATCTCCTTCTAATCCACATTTAGTGTAAAAAACATTTAATTTAATTTAAAAGTAAATAAATTATTCTTGAAATGTATTTTAATGCGAGTGATGGAGGGCAAAATACATTTATTTAGTACTAAAATGTATTTAAAAAGTCTCTGATCAGCTTCTATTGAGCTTCATCAGTGTGAGTTACTATAGTTATTATAGTTACTATGGTAACAGTGTGAGTTACTATAGTTATTAGTTACTATGGTAACAGTGTGAGTTAGTCATATCAAGTGATATCTGACACATTTACAGTCTTTTTAGCATCAGATTCCCTCTTAGTGTTTCCTTCCTTCCTCCCTCCTTCCCTTCCTCCCTCCCTCCCTCCCTCCTTCCTTCTTTCCTTTCCTCCCTTCCCTCTTCCTTCTTTCATTTCCTCCCTCCTTTCCTTCCTTCCCTCATGTCCGTCCTTTTTCCTTCTTTCCTTCCCTCCCTTCTTCCTTCCTTCCCTTCAAGACCAACAGGAGGATCTGATCAGCTTCTATTGAGCTTCATCAGTGTGAGTTACTATAGTTATTATAGTTACTATGGTAACAGTGTGAGTTACTATAGTTATTATAGTTACTATGGTAACAGTGTGAGTTACTATAGTTACTATGGTAACAGTGTGAGTTAGTCATATCAAGTGATATCTGACACATTTACAGTCTTTATAGCATCAGATTCCCTCTTAGTGTTTCCTGTTGAGCTGTGGTAGAAGTATAGTAACAAAAAGACTTTGCTACTAAAAACACTGTAACGCTGAAACATAGAAGATGAAGATGAAGACTCATTTGGACGCTGAAGCTTCAGATCAACTTTTAACCTTCTTGTCGTCCTCCCGGGTCAAATTGACCCGTCTGTTTTGAGTGTTCCTTCCTTCCTTCCGTCCTTTCCTTTCTTCTGTCCTTCTTTCCTCCCTCCCTCCTTCCTCCCCCCACCTTCCTTCTTTCCTTCCTCCCTTCCTCCTTTCCTTTCTCCCTTCCTTCTGTCCTTCTTTCCTTCCCTCCCTCCTTTCATTCCTTCCTTCTTTCTACCTTCCTCCCTCTTTTCCTTCCCTCCTTCCTCCCTCCCTTCCTTCCTTCTTCCTTCCTAACTTCCTTCCTTGACTCGAGGACAACAGGAAGGTTAAATATATATATTTTGGCACAGAAGGAGGACTGTGTGTTTAGTGTGTGTGATTTAACTTTATAGATGTTATTATATCAGACAGTAATGTAATATCAGTAGTTTCTGTTACTCCTCCATAGTTCATTTAATCACTTTATACATACGTTATATTAGTTCATAGAACAGAAATTAATAGACAATTCATTAGTTTCTGTCACTACTCTACAGTTATTTCAGTTACTTTAATTATTTGAATAATTTTATATTAGTTCATATATCACTGGACAACCAGACAAAGCTCCTCGCTCTCACCACCTCCTCTATAGTTATTTTAATGACATTAAATCACTTTATAGATATATTAGTTAACATATCACTATAAACATTATATTAGTTCATATATCACGGTATAGATGTTATAGAAGTTCATATATCACTGTATATCATATTATATTAGTCCATATATCACTTTATAGATATTATATTAGTTAATATATCACTCTATATATGTCATTAGTCCATATATCACTGTATATATATTATATTAGTTAACATATAACTCTATAGATGTTATATTAGTTAATATATGACTGTATATATATTATATTAGTTCATATATCACTGTATATCATATTATATTAGTTAACATATCACTTTATAGATGTTATATTAGTTCACATATCACTGTATATATATTATATTAGTTCACATATCACTGTATAAATGTTATATTAGTTAACATAACTCTATAGATGTTATATTAGTACACATATCACTGTATATATATTACATTAGTTAACATATCACTGTACATATATTTATATTAGTCCATATATCACTTTATAGATGTTATATTAGTTAACATATCACTGCATATATATTATATTAGTTCATATATCACTGTATATCATATTATATTAGTTAACATATAACTCTATAGATGTTATATTAGTTAACATATCACTGTATATATATTATATTAGTTCATATATCACTGTATATATGTTATATTAGTTAACATATCACTGTATATATATTATATTAGTTCATATATCACTGTATATATGTTATATTAGTTAATATATCACTGTATATATGTTATATTAGTTAATATATCACTGTATATATATTATATTAGTTCATATATCACTGTATATATGTTACATTAGTCCATATATCACTTTATAGATGTTATAGTAGTTAATATAACACTGTATATATATTATATTAGTTAACATATAACTCTATAGATGTTATATTAGTTAATATATGACTGTATATATATTATATTAGTTAATATATGACTGTATATATGTCATATTAGTCCATATATCACTTTATATATATATTATATTAGCTCACATATCACTGTATATGTTACATTAGTTAACATATCACTTTATAGATGTTATAATAGTTAATATATGACTGTATATATTTATATTAGTTCATATCCAGGACAACCAGACACCGCTCGTGGCACTCACCGCCTCCTTGATGATGCGCGTGATCACCGCGTTCGGTAGGTTCAGGTCTTCGGGTCTTTCCGCCATTTCACCTTCAACCGGCTGTCCGTTAACGGTTAACGGTTAGCGGTTAGAGCCGTTATCTCCGTTAATAACCCCCCTCGTGTGAAGCCCGACTGAGAGCGAGCTGCTAACTGATCCGTGCTAACTTGCTCGCTCTCTGTTTAAAGCAGCTAGTTAAATAAGACGTTACCGGCTCGTCCAGCTTCACGGTACCGGTTAGTTAGTAAACGGCCGTTACTATGGAGACGTTAACGTTTTATTGAGCCGGTGAGCGCGTGCCCATCAGAACCGGTTTGTTTTGAGCTGTTTCCCGCGAACGTTCCAAGCACGAGCCCTCCTCCTCCGTCAACTCTCAACTCCGACCTCTGACGTAGGCGTGACGTACGTCCACCCTTACGTAATTAGCAAAATAAAAGTAGGAACATAAATGACTCGATTACTGAATAATAATTAAAATATTTAAGAATGACATTTATGTATCGTGTTCATTTTGCTCTGTACTAAAGTAATGATTATCGGTAGTTTTTTTAAATATAGTGACGGGGCACTGCAATAATTCTGATTAGTATATATAATTGTTTTTATTTATTTATGTATTTGTGTTTTGTGTTTATGTATTAGCTGTTGGATACATGAATCCCCTCTATGGTGATGAATAAAGTATCTATCTATCTATCTATCTATCTATCTATCTATCTATCTAAAATAAGGCTGACTAACGATAATAATAATTCATACATACTTATATTGTCTTTTATTTGTTATTATTGTTGACTTATTATTGGCTGTGGAATATTATTTTATTATGTTGTAGAGATATTATTAGTGTTTAATATTATTGTGTTTATTTTATTCTTATATGTCTTATATTATATTTAATTTACTTAACATACATAATTACATACAAACATAATTTAAACAAAACAAAATAAAAATAGATCACAGTACAGTTTTTTCTAACCTCAGCTAAAGTACAACAAAATGGGAGTATTATAGTTGTAGTAGTATTAATAATATATGTTTTTTTAAAATACATGATTTATTTAAGAAAGAGAAATCTGGTTCTTCACTGTCAAAGTCTGAGCTACACAACAAAGGTTTGTGGAAGTGTGTCATGGGTTGAACAAAGGAGGTTTCTGACAACTATAGAAGAAGAGTTGCTGATACTCAGTTGGCTAGAAAGGGTTATAAAGCCATTTTGAAAGAGTTTGGACTCCACCAGTCAACTATCAGGCAGATTGTGTAGAAATGGGAAACATCCAGGGGTGGCTGACCAACACATATCACACTCAGAGCAGGCATGTAACAATCCAGGAGGCCACAAGGACCGAAGGGTAACGTGGCTACAGTCAATGTTCATGAGTCCACCATCAGGAGAACATTGAGGGTCAAAGGTGTGCATGGCAGAGCTGCAAAGAGAAAGCTATAACTCTCCAAAAAGAACATTGCTGCCATCTACAATTTGCTCAACACCACGTGGATAAGCCAGAGAACGACTGGAAAAATGTTCTGTGGACGGATGAAAATCAAACTTTTCAGCTTGAATGAGAAATGTTTTGTTTGATGAGCAAACATTCAAACCTCATCCCATCTGTTAGACATGGTGGTGGTAGCATCATGGTTTGGGTCTGCTTTGTTACAGCTGGACCAGAACGGCTTCCAATCACTGATGAGAGCTTTGAGCCGTTCCAGCAAATCTTACAGGATGATGTCAAGCTGTGGCTCAGGTGGTAGAGCGGGTCGTCCACCAATCAGAAGATCACCAATTCGATTCCCAGTCCACATGGTGATGTGTCCTTTGGCAAGATACTTAACCCCAGATTGCTCTCCATGGCTGCACCAGCAGTGTATGAGTGGGTGTGAATGAATAGTAATGTAAAAGCGCTTTAAATGGTCAAAAACTAGGGCTGTCAGCGTTAACACGTTAATTGCGATCAGATTAATGCAATCTATAACGCTTTAATTTTTTTTAATCGCATTTTAATGTTGCAAGCCTTTTTGTCCCTTCTACTCCCCCGTAGACGGCTCCTCTAGCTGTAGCGCTATGCTTTGAAGTGGCCTCCTGCAGTAAACCTACCGCGCTGATGGAAAGTAAGAGAGCTACTGGACTTTTGAACGGCTTGTTTAACTTTAAAACACTTCCAGACGCTTCAGTTGACAAGTCAAAAGTAAAATGCAACCTGTGTCAAACGGAGTTTAACTACCACCGGAGTACGTGGAGTTTGAGTTAGCACCTCCACGCTAAACACCCAGGTGCAGCCAAGCCAGCCTCAGCTCCACCAAAGGACCATTTTGGAGTGTGGGAGTCGCAGCAGAGCCGTGATTGATTCCCAGTTAAGACACTCTGGTAAGAAATGCTTTACATTATGGGCTTGAAACTGCCTTCAAATGTAAAATAACAGGATTTTAAACATGCAATTCAAAACGCCATTAATCGTGATTAACTACGGAAATTCTGCGTTTAATCTCGATTAAAAAAATTAATCGTTTGACAGCCCTATCAAAAACACTAGAAGAGTACTTTAGAAGTTAAGTCCATCTACCATAAATAAGACAACACACATGTTTTTCTACCAAAGGTTAGAGCAAAAGAAAGTTAGTGTTTTGGAATAGCTGAGTCAAAGTCATGACCCTAATTCTTCAAAAATATTGTTCCAAGAAGCCCAACATCTGTTCTGCAACAGGATAAAATTCTTCCACACTGATGTGCAGGGCTGATAAACAGTTACCAGAAATGTTTTGTTGAGGTTGTTCCTGTAAAAAATGAACAAACCAGTTATTGAAAGCAAAGGTTCACACTTTGCCTCCCACAGAGAGGAAAGATAGAAGATGTAATAGCTTAATCAGCGTGTCGCCAGTGTTGCAGTGTTGTGTGGCTTTCTGACTTGCACAATAAAGGGCAAAGCACTCCAAAGATGCAACCATTGTCTGCTTCTGGTTGGAAAACTGTCCTTAATGTTTTTGGGGCCTGTTTGTGTTTGTGACAATGAGTTCCTTTGGGTTTACCCACCATCACAATGTTTAGTTGTCTGGTGTCGCTTCAGCTTGCAGGGTTTCTTTCATTTGCCAGTTTCTCACTGCAAAGATGCTTTCGGCTCTAATTTTGTCCATTGCTTCTATGAAGACAAACTCAATGTAACTTTCTTGGTACTCCTTTTTGTTTTTGACAGATTCAGTATTTACATTGCTAGTTTACCTCCATGTATACCATGGGTGAGCGGTCAAAATAAGCTATAAATGCAGTGCATGCCCAAGCCCTTCAATAAAAATAATTGAAAATATTAATCTGGCAGTGTGTTCAATTATACAATACCTTAGTTCTACTATACTGCAGGAGGGATGCTCACGTTACCACCTTATCCTCACAATATTTTTACACTTTTTTATTGTAATTTCATTTGTGATAAATGAATAAACTTTTAATGTTGATTCATTATATGCAGCAGCAGCAGAGTAGATGGCTTGATGACTGTATTGCAGTAGGTGTGTAATTAGGTGAGGCAGTGAATCACAGACCACACCCAGCTGCAAAGACACAAAGAAGCAGACACAGACAAACAAGAGACAAGAAGGAGGGGCAACACCGGGAAAACATGTGGAAAAGGAGAGAAAGTCCCTCACACATACAATTCATTAAAATTAAGTTATGTGCATGTGAACCACTTCCGAGTACAACTGGAAAGCACCATGAGCCCCGGATTTTGTCAACTCCTCGATCTGCCCCTGTTTAAATGGTTTTTGGAGTGAGTTTTTCCTTATCCAAATTGAGAATATGAAGACAGAGGATGTTGTAAAGCCCCATTAGGGATATTTGTGATGTCTGATATTTGGGCTATATAAGTAAAAATCACACTGAAGTGTTAATGCACAAATGAATATTTAAAAAAAACGAGACTGGGCAGCCCTCCAGCTCAGCTTACACCTTCCCCACAAACAGAGTGGAGAAGGTCGGGGTGGGTTTTTCGGGTGAAAAGGTATTTAGGTGGTTTCCATGGCAGCTGGCTTCCTCACACATGCAGCAGCAACAGCAGTAATGCAGCCCACACAGAGAAACAGAGACAATTTATTAAAGCATAAATAATATTTAGCTCAGCGTAAACAATAAAGGTACATCTGTCAGACTCTGCACCTCATTTAGAGTCAATTACCACAATATCACAGCGAGTTGAGCCTCTGTATTTCATATTGTGCATCTAAAAGTTCAGTTAAAACAGCACACACACATTCACATTAACATATTCATGAGGCATTTTTAAAAGATTTACGTCCTCAGTCCAGTGGGCTCGGAGCTGAGAGCCACAGACAGGGTGTGGAAGTCAGAAATTAACTCACTGTTAGTTTTGGGATAATGGTATTTTTTTGCAGAATCCAGTTTTTTTTTTAAGTAGGGATGTGATTTACATGCATGCATCTTCATCCTGAATTTAAAAGAATGGCTTATTTCATTTTATATAAATCTTAAGGATAGTCCTCTTTACACCGGAGGATAAAAATATACATGTTGCTATTTATTGTCAAGGCGTTGTTAGGTAAACTACTTCATCACATCTCCAGCCTCTTATACTGCAACTATAGCAGCAGATCTACTAATCAGATTCCTTTAAAGTGTTCCCGGGGTGCACTCAGAGCTTGGTAAGACTGTTTTCTCCTTTTCATGCACCCTGGGCATCCAATGAGCTGCAAAATACCATTACCATAGAAGCACTGCCCTCTTTAAAAGGTCATTTACAAACTGCCCTAAGGAAATATGTTGCTGTTTTATATAACATTGACTTGAGATGAACTGTGTTATAGATATATGGCCTGTATGCTTCTCTTCTTTTTACTCTTTCCCTTGAGTAGCTTTTATATGTTTTATCATGTGAAGTAGTTTTTTTAAATTTAATATGTGACACTGCTTCTGCTGCCGTCTTGACCAGGACTCCCCTGAAAGAAGAGATCTCGTATCTCAATGGGACCCTTCCCGGCTAAATAAAGGATTTTTTAAAAACAAACATTGTAGAAGAGGCTATGAGGTGAATTTTTACGCCCACCCAGGTTCCAGCTTCTGTAGCTGTTTTCTGGGCAGCGCTCCAGGATGCTCGAGTTTCGCTCTGCGCTGTGGGAACAATCACTGCTGCTGTTTAACTCTTACATTGTGTTGAACCTGACATGTCAACAGGTCGCTGGATATAATGAAACCCCCCCCCCAAAAAAAAAAATTATCAATGGGCCAAGATTTTATTTTTTTTATATAATATGCTCGATGAGTCAATATTGTGTTACTAATTTCTTTTAAAAAATTATTATATACAGCACATGTCTAAAGTTTGGACACACTTTGGACACACAAGGGAAAAGGAAAGTGTGACTGTAAACACCTAAAAATATATATAATATATATAGAAGATGCAAACTACAGACAGATAACAGGTCACAAAAATAACATTTTCCATCCACCTTCGAAGCACAAGAAAAGTTCCAGGAGTTGAGAGAGGAGACAGCTAATGTTAGCTCACAGTCAGACAGCTGCACTGCATCAAGACCTCCACAAACACAGCTAACCTTATCTCAGAGTTTGGCACAGGACAGTACGTGGTGTGCTACCACACAGGAACATCATAAGCATGAGCAGGCAATGGTTCAAATGGTTCATTGACACTGGCCTTTCCACAAGTTCTGCCTATTGTTGGACCACAGGTTTAAAACTCCAGGGTCTACCTGAGCTAGTCGCTTAATGGGGGCAAAAATGAAATCAGCCACAGACAAACTGAAAGATATTGTCAGAGAGACTAGGAGATTAAATTTGTGTCGATGGGTGGGAGTGTTACATGTGCCTCTGTGTGTGTATTTGTGTTTGTTAGTCATTTCCACAATGGAGACTCATAAATGACTCCTTCCCTTCTGCTCTCCCACCACTTCACCCTAAGGTCCCAGAAAATTGGATTTCTGGAAGTTTAATTTTGACTTTACAAGGAGTAGATCTCTGGCATGCTGCTGGGTGAACATTACTACTCAGTTGGATGAGAGTTACAGGCTAGCAGTTCAGCAGAGACACATTCGAGCCCGTCTGATTGACTGTGTGAAGTTTTGTGGAGTGTTTGAGTTAGACTTAAGAGGCGGAGACGAAAGTGAGGGCTCCAACAACCCTGGCGTTTTTCGTGGCCTGGTCAACTTGGAGGCATTGTTAGATGAGATATTTGAGGAACACGGAAAAACTGCCACAGTTTTCAAGGGCGAGTCAAAGAGATTGAGTTTCTGGAGTGCATCCTAGCGGTCATCTGGGGACTTATTATAGAGTAGGTTAAGTCTGCTAAATTCGTAGCCATTCAACCAGATGAGACGCAGCTGGTGCTTGTGGTGCGATACATCGACATTAACCATGCAGTGCAGGAGAGTTTCTTTGAATTTCTCCCTGTTATGGATGCAACGTCTGATTCAATTACCAGTATACTTCTGGACACACTGAACAGTCTTTTTTCCAACAGTGACAGAAAGCAGCCAGTGTGATGATGGGAAGAGCGGGCTGGCTTGCAGCAAAAGGTGCGTGAGCATTTCAGAAATGCCCATTATGTGCATTGATATGCACACCAACTGAATTCGATTATGCAGAAAGCTTCTTCTCAGATCATAGCAGTGAGAGGTTCCTTTTCTGATCTGGGCGGTATTGCCAGTTTTTTTACCAGGTCATCCAAACGCACCAGCAAAGTTGACCATATTGTTGCACAAAGGCTGCCAAGAGCTTCATCCACAAGATGGACCTTCAACAGCAGAATGAATCATAAACACAGTGTACGAGAACCTAGATGACCTGATGCAGGGTTTTGAATCCATCAGGACATCGGGTTGATTTGACAGCACCATGTTGAGGGAGGCATTTGGCTTCCTGAGGATGCTGCAGGACGATGACTTCCTGTTTTTTCTGCAGCTATTTCATCAAATCATGCCTCAAGAATGCCTCTGATGCAATCTTCATCAAACGTGCCCTCCAGAGCTTCACAAGCAGTGTGCAGGCCATAAGTTAAGATAAAAAATAATGTTGTTCAATCCTCCTCAATACAGAACCTTGTCATAATGAAGTGCATGCATGAAGTAAAGCTATATTAGTGTTTTGAAATGAGCATTTTCTTGTTCTACCATTGTTCTGCTTGCCCTCAAGGACTCATCTCAACAGCAGCAGAGGTCTGCAACACAATCCTGGCTCACACCAAAGAAAGGTGTTTCTTCACCGACCACCTGGTGAGTGCCACACTACTACAGGCAGAGATGTTTGAGCAGCACTGCCATACATTTCCTGTCAAGGCTCTAAACATCACTGTGAGGGCAGAAGCCATGTTGAACAAGGCAAAGCTCAAGACAGAACTATCTCTCATCTACGAGAATCCCTAATTCAAAGTGCTGCTGTGGTGCCCTGGCGCTGTACCAGGTTCTACTAAGTTACAACCTCCAGGAGACCTTTTCTGAGACTGTGGCTCTGTTGAACATCCTCGTAACCACTCCCATGACGATGGCTGAAGCTGAGAGGTGTTTCTCAACGTTGAAGAATCAAGACGTTCCTGCTCAATCCAACAGCCAGGAGTGACTGAATGCACTGGCTATGCTTTCCATGGAGAGGGAGCTATTCAGGAAGAAGCCTGATTTCAATGAGAGATGGTTATTGATCACTTTGCTGCTTTGAACGAGAGATGAGCAAAATTTAAATATAAGTAATGTAGTTTATTGACACGCTAAGTCTCAATCTACGTCTTGCTCTCTCTCTGTCATCCACTCACACATACAAATAATCTGTTAACTGTTGATGTTGTTTTTAATAGTTATTTTTTCACTCAAATACTGTTTTGCAGGCAGTCTGTATGTATCTATTGATTTTTACAAATCTATACAAATGGTAAGAGGTCAAGCAATACTTTCAAGAACTGCAAATAAATACTTTAACCCTCCTGTTGTCCTTGATTCAAGGAAGGAGAGAAGGGAGGGAGGAAGGAGGAAGGAAGGAAAGGAGGGAGGAAGGAGGGAGGGAGAAAGGAAAGGAGGAAGGAAGGAGGGAAGGAAGAAGGAAGGAGGGAGGAAAGATGAAAGGAAGGAAGGAAGGAAGGAAAGGAAGGAGGGAGGGAGGAAAGAAAGCGAGAAGGAGGGAAGGAAGGAAAGGAGGAAGGAAAGAGAGAAGGAAGGGAGGGAGGAAAGAAAGAACAGTCAAAACGGACGGGGTCAATTTGACCCGGGAGGACGACACGAGGGTTAAATGTTTTTGACTTATATGTAGTCCCCTTCTTAATTAATGGTAAAGCAGACATCTGTTTCCATGTTCAAAGGTATTTGAAGGTAAACTGATTGACAATTTATCTGTTGATGACCATAGTGGATTGATCATTATTTGTAGAGCAAAAAGCAAGGAAGGAAGTTAGGAAGAAGAAGAAAGAAGGAAGGAAGGAAGGGAGAAGAAGGAAGGAAAGGAGGAAGGAAGGAAGGAAGGAAGGAAGGAGGGAAGGAAGGAAGGTAGGAGGGAGGGTGGAAAGAAGGAAGGAGAGAGGGTGGGAAGGAAGGAAGGAAGGGAGAAGAAGGAAGGAAAGGAGGAAGGAAGGAAGGAAGGAAGGAAGGAGGGAAGGAAGGAAGGTAGGAGGGAGGGTGGAAAGAAGGAAGGAGAGAGGGTGGGAAGGAAGGAAGGACGGAAGGTAGGTGGGAGGGAGAAAAGAAGGAAGGAGAGAGGGTGGGAAGGAAGGAAGGAAGGAAGGACGGAAGGTAGGTGGGAGGGAGAAAAGAAGGAAGGAAGGAGGGAAGGAAAGAAGGAAGGAAGGAAGGAAGGAGGGAAAGAGGGAGGGAGGAAAGAAGGACAGAAGAAAGGAAGGAAAGAAGAAGAGAAGGAAAGAAGAACAGAAGGAAGGGAGGAAGGATGGGAGGAAGGAAGGAAGGGAGGAAGGAAGGGAGGAAAGAAGGAACAGTCAAAATGGACGGGGTCAATTTGACCCGGGAGGACGACAAGAGGGTTAAAAGATGAAACTTCAGGAATCACTGTTAGAGAATAAACTGTCAGACTAATAATGTTGCTACACGCTGGTGACTTATGCTGACTATGAACTACAATGTCTTGAGTTTGAATCCAGCCGGGGGAACTTTTACTGCTCCTTTCATCTGTCTCGACTATTGTGTCTGATAAATGCCCCCAAAAATATCTCAGCGACAAAGACATAAAAAAAAGGCTGCTAAAAATGTGTCAAACTGAAGGTCACAGACTGTGAAGGATAAATCTATTGTTGCTTTCACGTCTTTTGTGCAACAGCCAAAAAAATCTGTCTGGAGTCTGTTCACGGTATTTTACTTTGAAAGGAGAAACACTGAAAAGCCTGCAGACAGACTTTTAAAAGAAAACGAGTTGTCAGCTTTTGTTTGGTTAAGGTTAAAAGTTCATTCTTGGTTTTGGAGTTTTGACATTAATTGATAACATGTATTTAAAAATTATACATATGAATAATGAATCATGCCCTATAAATATTTATTATTAGGTAGTTTTTTTTCTTATCCCACGTTATTCTAAAACTGTTAAAATTGAATGTTTAATCAGACTATTTAACTTAACCCTCCTTCTCTCTTCCTTTCCTCCCTCCCTCCTTTACTTCCCTCCTTCCCTTCCTCCTTCCTTCCTCCCTTCCTTCTTCCTTCCCTCCTTCCTTCCTCCTTTCCTTCCTCCCTCCCTCCTTTCCTTCCCTCCTTCTCACTTTCTTTCCTCTCTCCTTTCTTTCCTCCCTCCTTTACTTCCCTCCCTCCTTCCTTCCTCCCTTCCTTCTTCCTTCCTCTTTTCCTTCCTCTCTCCTTTCCTTCCTTCCTTCCTTCCTCCCTCCCTCCTTCCTCCCTCCTTTCCTTCCTCCCTCCTTTACTTCCCTCCTTCCCTTCCTCCTTCCTTCCTCCCTTCCTTCTTCCTTCCCTCCTTCCTTCCTCTTTTCCTTCCTCTCTCCTTTCCTCCCTTCCTTCTTTCCTCCCTCCTTTCCTTCCCTCCTTCTCACTTTCTTTCCTCTCTCCTTTCCTTCCTCCCTCCTTTACTTCCTCCTTCCTTCCTTCTTCCCTCTCTTTCTTTCCTCCCTCCTTTACTTCCCTCCTTCCCTTTCTCCTTCCTTCCTTCTTCCTCCCTCCCTTCCTCCCTTCTTTCCTTGACTCAAGGACAACACGAGGGTCAATATGTCGTAAAAGACAGAAAAAGACACAAAGACACATTTAATTAAACCACCAACATGGACAAGGATCAATTTGACCAAGGAAATGTTATCAGGACAAATGGAAGAAACAATGTCAGTTTTATTTTGTCTATATAGACCAATATCACAAATTAGCCTTGTGTGGTTTTACAATCCTTACACACTCCAAAGGTCAAGGACAAGGTCAGGTGCACAGGAGAAAGTTATTAGCTTCCTCATTATCTCTTGTCAGTGCAATGCTCAGCACACATGTACATTACATTCAAAAAATTAGATTAGGTTAAAGTTTAATCATGTTAACTTATAATGAAACTATCTTGCAATGAGATTACTGTACATGTTTATTATTACATGATGTCATGAGCCTTGTAAATGTTGCACTATAAGCAGGTGACAAATACAAAGTCTACCAGTAACATCTTCTAATTGATTGTGGTGTTCATAAACTAAACATACTGGTGTCTTGATAAAGGGCAAGTTCACATTCTTTCAAGTGTCTTAAACCAGCAGTCAGGTTTCCATATGAGCAGTGAAAGAGTTTTTTCCTCTCTGTAATCATTCCTCCTGTTCATACTGACTATTAAAAGATCTCCTTCAAATGTGCTTTCAATGTAAAGTGATGGAGGACTAAATCCACAGTGTTTCCACACAGTCATTTAAAAGTAGCTTCTATTGAGCTTCATCAGTGTGAGTTAGTCATATCAAGTGATATCCGACACATTTCCAGTGTTTTTAGCATCAGATTCCCTCTTAGTGTTTCCTGTTGAGCTGTGGTGGAAGTATACTGTAGTAACAAAAAGAGGGATCTTGGCACTAAAAACACTGTAAAATTGAAAGATATCTACTTGATTTGACACATTTAGACAGTTGAAGCTTCATATTAACTTCAGATCAACTTTTAAATACATTTTTTTACACAGAAGGAGGACTATGGATTTAGTCCTCCATCACTTCCATTGTAAGAGCATTATGAAGGATCTTCTAATGGTCAGTATGAACAGGAAGAATGATTACAGCAAGAAAAAACAGCTTTAATGTTCATTTGGGCTCCTGACTGATGTTTAAATACAGACCTGAAAAACTGTGAGTCTGTCATTTAATTAAATTCCGCTCGTTGTATTAATGTCAGAGGATAAATTAGTGTTGTGGAACAATTAATGATGACAAATGGTGGTAGAGAAATACAAATGGAAACACTCAAGTAAAGCAGAAAGTACAAAATCATACTTAACCTCAATCCTACCAAGTGGGATACCTGCAGACCCCAGAGTTTTTGCCATGTCTCACAGGTACTTTATTATATCATTTCAATTTTTCATGACTGATGTCAATCAATGTGTAAAAAGCACCCAATTCCCCGTAGGCAGTTTTAATAGATATAATTATTTACATTTGGGTCTCAGTGGTGGAAAGTAACTAAGCATATAAATTTAAACCTTCATCCAAGCAACATGTTTAACATACAAGATAGTTATTTATTGAGTTAATTCTTATGGGTCCTAATATAAAATATCACACTCTGTCAATCATTTTGAAGGATTTATGGAAAGCCTGTATTTGTGATAAATGCTGCAATTTGTATTAAAGTATACACTCATTGGCCTCTTCTTTAGGTGCACCTGTACAATCTAATCCAATCCAATACAACAGCCCTGCAATAGATTCTACATTTTCAGTTTTTGTTAACATTGTCAAGAAGGAAATAATTCTGCATTATGTTTATTATTGAGGTCATATTGGGTAATGACAGTGTATTGGGTGCATTATATTGAATGGTGTTGGTAATATTTTTTCCACCCCATTATCATACGTGATATAAATTGCAGCTTTTATCCCAAGTACAATCTTTCCATAAAGCCTTCAAAATGACTGAGAGTGCCCCAATCCCCCCTGATATTGTATGATATTTTAAATTAAGACACAATTAACTCAATAAATAACTTATATATGTTAAATATATTGGTAGGATGGGGGTTTTAAATTGATTATTACTTTCCACCACTGAGACATTGATGGGATGGCCATTAAAACAGTCGTGTAGTAAAGTAATGAAAGTCATAAAAATAAAAATATGTATAGTTTAAAAGTTAAAACTTGTGCTCTGTTGTTCTTATCTCAGCACGTCAGAACCGACCGTTGGATTCTTTAGGAAGCGTGAAGAGGTTTGTTTACGCAGCACTACTTTTTTATGTGTACATCCGACAATTATTACAACCTTGCCAACTCTTTATCGAACAAGTTGTGATTTTATTAGGGGGCGGTAACGAAAAATCGACTTAGACGTCCAGTTATCCTCAAGTTGTTGCTACTCGTTTTTTTAAATGCACCAATAGTCAGTAACGGCTGCGTATGTACCAGGATCTACTTTCTCTTGGATGGGGCCGCCGTGCCGTCGTGCTGCGGCTTTCTCCTCCCCATCTCTCTCCCCTGTGCTTGGCCGCCATCTTGAATTTTCATGTTAATTTCTGACTGAGAAAAAAAAAAGAAAAAAAGAAAAGTGTTTCCTGTGATATATTTTTCGTTTAAGAGGTTGTCGTGCCAAAAAAAAAAAAAAAAAAATTGGATTACTTTTCAAAGGGAGTGGCTGTTTTTTCTTGAACCACCCAGTGAGTATTTTCATATATGTTTTATTATATTTACTGTTGTCGACATTTTTAAACGAATCCAACGCGTTTAAAAGCCCAATGCTATTTAAACCTGCTAGCTGTGTTAGCAACATGCTACATAACAAGAAGCTTAGCAGCCGATACACACCGACCACTATCCGCTCTGCCTACAACGATCTACACACTTTCCTTTGTTTAATCTGCTTATTAAACGACACATTTAGACATATATACACCTCTACCGAGCTTAAATGCTTAGCTACGGTTGCTACAGGTAACGCTAGCTTCTTCTTTTTTAAATGCTTAGCTACGGTTGCTACAGGTAACGCTAGCTTCTGGTTAGCCACGGTTGCTACAGGTAACGCTAGAATTCCTTGCCTTGGAGGGGACATGTGTGCTGCTATAATCGTCGACTGTTTACCTTATATGTAACCTTAACATTATATATATTTAAAGTGAAGATGGGTAGCTGCTATGAGTTTATTTTATATGTATTTTCTTTGCCGACTGGGTTGCTGTGCTTCCCAATCTCCCGCTAGCTTGACGTTAGCTGCCAGTTTTTGTTAAGTTAAGTTTGCTTTTTCTGCACAATAACATTGGTTTAAATCCACTAATACTAATATTGACTTGTGCTATTATAACAAAGAGATGTGTGTTGACTAACATCTGCTATCTGCTATTGTGGAAGAGGGCTTTTTGTTGGACAGTAGCTTTTCTTGCCTTGTCTTTACTAGCAGTGGAGAGGACATGTGTGCAGCTATCATCGTCGATTATTTACCTTTTATATATAACTTAACATTAGATATATTTAAAGTGAAGATAGGTAGCTGTTATGTGTGTTTTATGTGTTTTTCTCTGCCGCTAGCTTTACGTTAGCAGCCAGTTTTTGTTGAAGTTAAGTTTGCGGCACACACACAAACAAGAGAAATAACACTGGTTTAAATGCACTAATACTAATATAATATCGACTTGTGCTATTATACCGAAGAGATATCTGCTGTCTACTATTGTGGAAAGGGTTTTTTGTTGCATGCTTTTAATGTTAATGGAGGAGAAGGAGAAAAAAAGGAAAGGGGTCGAGGGAGTTTGTCTATATTTTTTTGGTGTATTATTGTAGTCAATCATCATTATTCACATGTTTCACCGTGCTGCTGCTGATAATAATGTGTTTTATGTGTATGTTATGTTTAAAGGCTGGTTGTTGTTTTTTTAGGAGGGGGTGCTTTGTGTAACTTAGCCGACCGACATTAACTTGCTCGCTGCAGCTTGGTGCCGGTGTTACGTTATAAGTGGTGACCCTGTTAATTGGTAACTTTATCCTAAAAAGCATGTAATTATAGTTTAAGCTTTATGAAATACACATCCATCTGTTTAATATATATCCATTCATGTAAGTTAAATTGTGTTCAGAAGACTCATTCACTTGTCTTTAATGTATTATATTGTGAGAGAGTCACCAGATAACACGGTCACCGTTTAAAGCGTAACGCCGGCGTTTTGCTGCAAGCTACTAGCCGGGGCCGAGCATCTGTGTGTCGGCTGTGGTTGGAGGAGGAGGGCGGCTGGTTTAACTGGGACTCGGAGAGAGAATGAGGGAGGAGTAGGAAACAATAGCACCAAAAAAAGCTAAATTGATAACTATGAGACAGATTTCGGCCTCGACTGTGTGTGTGTGTGGCCTTCCGGGTTCCCTCAGTGCCTCTCTCCTGATCCCTGTGTTGTGTTTTAGTGAAGCTAATGTTAGCCTCCTTTTTTATGCATCGATTACAAAATCCGATGATGTTCCCTTCTTTTCTGCACAAGCACTCACATGCACATATCATACACGCATTTACACATTGTGTGTGTGGTGTTGTGCACTCATGATGCGGTTATATGGAGCTTAAATTCAGAAAGCGGTGTGTTTTTTATATGTATGGGTGATAGCGCACTTGACAGAAAGCCAGTGTATTATTAGGGGTTACCACTAAACTCATATACACATAGCATACACGCATTTAAACATTGTGTGTGTGGTGTTGTGCATTCATAAGTGTGATCGTGACGCGTTTATATGGAGTTTAAATTAACAAAGCAGTGTTTTATATGTATGGGTGATAGCGCACTTGACAGTAAGCCAGTGTATTATTAGGGGTTACCACTAAACGGCGCTACAGGAGCATTTTAAACTTGTTTCCCCAAACACTGCTGTGATGTGTTTCTTCAGACCACCATGGTGTGAACTAGTGGCTCCCAACCTTCTTTTGCTTGTGACACTTTACAACAAAGTTAGGTGTACCTGGGACCCCCCCTGTCACATGTTATAAACTGTAACAACCTGACATGTCTTAAGTAAAATGAGTTGTTGGAATGCAATAACTTCCAACTATATTAGTTCAGTTTTTTGTTTGTTTAGTTTTTCAGATTATTTTGCACAGAAGCTGTTGATGATGTTCAGCATATAACAATATTACTACAACATGTATTCATTGTTTTTTTCAGATAATTGTAAATTTGGTCATGGTGGGTTTAAAAAAAAAAAAAAAAACTACTGAAGCGGCACAAAAACTGGAATTACTTTTCTGCAATCTTCATCCTTTGCAAAGTTATCCGAGTGGGTCTGATTGGACCCCTCTGGGGGTCATATGTTTGACACCCCTGTTAAAGAGGCTTTAGGAAATAAAATGCAATAATTAGTGGAAAGTTTGAGAAAACAAACATTTTGTTTGTCAGAAATATGTTTAGTTTGTTCCTGTTGTCCTGTCAAATCATCCCCAGTCTCCTTAGATTAACCTGCGACGCAACGCTTTGGTGGTGTTACTTCCAGCATCACTTAAACTCACTCTGACTATCTGTTTGTAAAGTTGAAATATTAACCCTTTTTAAATGAGACCAGAGTTATTACTGTAATCAACGTTAACTTCTGAGCTGATAAAACAAAGCTTTTAAAATACAATGACGCTCCTTTTTACAACACATTTGGAAACTCTCATACTTGCATGTTACACATTAATCATCGTGTATGGTGTTGTGCACTCCTGAGTGTGATCATGATGCGGTTATATGGAGTTTAAATTCACAAAGTTTTTATATGTATGGGTGATAGCACACTTGACAGTAAGCCAGTGTATTATTAGGGGTTACCACTAAATGGCGCTACAGGAGCTTTTTAAACTCGTTTCCCCAAACACTGCTGTGATGTGTTTCTTCAGACCACCAAGGTGTAAACTAATGGCTCCCAACCTTTTTAGCTTGTGACCTTTTAAAACAGGGGTGTCAAACATATGGCCAGCGGACCGTATGTGCGGCCGGATTGGACCCACTGGATGACTTTACAGTGTGAAGGCTTCTGATGTTTCTAACTTGAGATAACCGACTTTCAAAGTGATTCAGATTTCAAGGACACATTTTTCCTCAGTGGGCTTGGACACATTTTTATCAGTAGAGTTATAATATGTTATTTATTATTTATAAGTTGGTTGTTTTGTTTTTTTAAAGATTTATTTTTGTGCATGTTTTGCCTTTAGTTGACGGTAGATGGCAGAGAGGGAGACAAGAAACAGAGAGGGGGATGCAGTAATGGTCCCTTGCTGAAATCGAACCAGGGACGCTGCCTTTACGTGGCATGTGTGGTAACCCTCGGCTACCAAAGCGTTTCCATTTGTAGGTTTGTTACTCAATGGTTTTACTGGTCCGGCACACTTGAGATCATGGGCCGTATGTTGGCCCTTAAACTAAAATGAGTTAAACACCCCTGCTTTAAATTAAACAGTCTGCCTGTGACCCTCCTATCACATGTCGTCTACCAGTTTAACAAAAGAGGACCCGTAACTTTTTTTTAGAAGCTTGAAGAGATAAAATACAGTCATTAAAAATAAATATGGCCAAATGAGTGGAAGGTCTGTTGCCCTATCGCCTCCAAATCATCCTCAGATTAACCTGTGAAGTGATACTTTGGTGCTAGCTTTGGTGGTTTTATTCTCAGCATCACTTAAACTCATTCTGACATTTTGTTTGTAAAGTTTAAATATTTATCTTTTTTAAATGAGGCTAGGATCATTACTGTAATCAGAAGTGTTGAGGAACCCTAACTTGGTTTTTTGGATACATAATTTTTGGGCTTGTGCACTAAATTGAGGTTCCTGGTGAGAGGCCTTGTGCCATTTAGTAAACAGACGAAGTGACCTATTGTATGGATATTTCTTCTTCTTCTTCTTCTTCTTCTTCTTCTTCTTCACAAATTACCCAAATAATGAATTCACTGATTGCAGGAAGTTTGGATAAATTTTGAGCTGATTATTGCCTGTGAATATTTCAGTGCATCAGGGTTTAGTTTTCCTTATATTCTTAGTAACTTTTTATGCGTTTATTTGTCTTTTTTTAAGTGTTATACATACTTAACCGGCTCCTTTCTGACAAAATGTTCCCCCTGATGCTTGGCTCTTCTTCTATTAGCTGTTTGAGTGTTTCAGTGTGTATAATTATTATTTAATTCAGGATGAAGCTGTTTAGCAGGTTGAAGGCTCTGTGAATATAGCCCTTTATTTTGTTTTGACTGCTTGAATTAATGAAATACTGAGATGCACTTTATATTTAAAAAAAAAAAAAAAAGAAGAAGAAAAAAGTTACCCCAATTAAAACCAAGAAAGTCTCATGACCCCTGTGAGTAGCTTTGGTGACCCCTAGTGGGGGGAACCAGTGGTGTAAGCAGCAGCAGCACCAGCAGCAGCAGCAGTCATTACTGGGTAAAGTGACTTGAAGCTGGTCACATTGTGAACGTCACTAGTTGCCTGTAATTGGCTTTAATGGTTTTCCATCCGCAGAGTACTTACTGGATGAGCTGTGATTGGTCAGCACCTCAGTTTGGGTAGACTTTAAAACCTCAGCCGCGTCGTTTGGCAGAGATGAATCACCTGTAGTGGTCACAGTTCACTTTAGTACACGTGTGACTGGGTGAAAGATGCATTTAAGTGTTAAAGTGTAAACTATGTGAAGAATTGGGAAAGTTCTTAATAGTGAGAATAGTTGAATTTAGTGTTCTCTGGAAAGTCGTGTCTTATTGTCTTCATGGTTTCTAAGCAGCTGACATCTCCACCTGCCTGTTTCCTAATGTGCTTGTTTCTGCTCTGCCTACAGATTTCAAACACTAGACCCCAGTCTTCCCCACTCAAGAGTGTTTCTTCATCTCGGAGACTAAATGCAACTGGACCAGGGGGCTTGTGGGCATGAAGTGGCTGGGCGAATCCAAGAACATGGTATTAAATGGCAGGCGACACGGAAACAAGTTGACCAGCGAGCATCCTGTGAGCCAGAGCCAGACTCGCTCCCAGCATTCACAGCGGACGTCACTACGGCACAACAAAGCCCACCCCAGAAACCGAAGATGTAGCCGCAGTGAGTTAGATATGTTGACGCTCATACATAGTTAGAAAAAGATGGATAAATAGATAAAATGATACATACAAAAACAACCCTAAAAGTTAAATACGAAGCATGTATGCTGCCAGAACTGCAAAGTATGAGTAGTTGCATACACTAACATGTGTCTGTGTTTGTTTTCCAGGGTTTAATGCAGCCAGCCTGGAGGCAGAGAGGCGCTATGTGCCCTCCTCAGGAATGACTGCCAAGGAGCTGTGTGAGAACGATGATCTGACCACGAGCCTCATCCTGGACCCATACCTGGGCTTTCAAACTCACAAAATGAACACCAGGTCAGCGGAAAGTATTATTACTGACGTGCACTGATGAGTCTTCTCCCTTTTCTTTTTTTTAATTTAAGTTTTTGTGTGTTTTATTAATGTGCCTCCGCAGATTTCGACCAATCAAGGGAAGGCAAGAGGAGCTGAAGGAGATCATTGAGCGCTTCAAGAAACACGACAACTTGGAGAAAGCTTTCAGAGCTCTAACGTCGGGGGACTCTTCCCGAAATCTCTTCGTCCACAAGACGAAATCTCAAGAAAAGCTCTTCAAGCAGCATGTAAAAAAAAAAAAAACACAACACATAAGATCTGCTCTGTTTGTTTTTTTTTTTTCCAGCAGTGAATTTAATGACCAGATGACTAACTTTATGTTTTACGCAGGTATTCGTGTATCTGCGAATGTTTGCCACTGACAGCGGCTTTGAGATTCTTCCTTGTAATCGTTATTCGTCGGAGCAAAACGGAGCTAAAATTGTGGCAACGAAGGAATGGTGAGGACAGACTGCCATCAGTTAGTACAGATAACACCTGCAGTCAATAGTGTATATATAGTTATATGGATGTGTAACTGTGTTTGTGCTTCTCTGTTATGTCCTCAATGACAGTTGAGATTAGCTGCCAACTAGGCATGGGATGATAACCGTGTTCAAGGTATACCACAATAAGAAAAAGTCACGATAACCCAAACCGCCAAATGTTCTGTCATACCGTTCCTAACTCTGAGGTATGAGATGTTTTTAGTCTGGTCAAAGACAGGAAGTGCTGGTCAGAAATCCCTCAGGTGTTGCAGCTGCAGCGTAGAGTATCACGACCCCTCACACTGTCATTACAGTTTCAGGTTAAATGAACATGTCTCTTTATTTTTCTTCCTTTTAGGAAAATTTTAGAGCTGTAATCACAATACCGCCATACTGTGAAACCGTGATATTTTTGCTTATGGTTATCATACCTCCAGAATCTCATACCGGCCCATGCCTACTGCCAACTAATAATTAATCAGCAACTATTTTGATAATCGATGAATCATTAGAGTGGCTTTTTTTAAAGTTCCAGGTTCCTATTCTGCTTAATCTGCAGAGTTTCTTAGTTTTGACTCAAGTTCCTCTGAGTTAAATCTACTTTTCTCAATGGAGACGGTGAAAATACTGAAAGATGATGAATGTGAAGTCAGTGGTTTACAACATAATGCTGTATTCACACACATTATTAGCCCTTATCTCACTGTACACATTAAACACGGCCTGTATATGTTAAGTTGTACATGAACACACACACGGTTAAAAACTAGCACAATCCATTAAGGCAAATTTAAATGATATGTTCTTACATTCTTGCACCTAAAAAATACAAAACTAGCAAACATTTACTAGAGTCTGACCAATACTGGATATTAGGGGACAATACCAATACTGATATTAAGAAGTAAAAAAAATCCAATATCAATATATCACTGGATAAGTGTGTGTATATAAAGAATACATACATACATACATTTGCAGTGATCCTTTAAATTTCATTATCAAGCAGACAAAGATATGTAATGAAGGTTGTGATATTTTATAGTTTGACAATAAACTTTGTTGTATAAAATGACATCAGTGCACTGAAACAATAAACTTCACTGGGAATTTAATAATTATAATTATAATATAACTGTAACTAAATGACAAAAAAAACATGTACATATATATTTAACTTGAATTAAAAATGGTCAAATATACATTAAATGCTGCTTTATATAACTTATATATAAAAATATTAGCACATATCGGACCATACATACATCGATACCAATATATATATATATATATGTGATGGGCCAATATCAGCTGACCAATACATGGGTCGGGCTCTGGTATCTATAGTTGTAATCCTCTTCACATTATACTAGAACTGTGGTGGAAGTGGATTAAGTGTTAAATAATGTTAGACCATAAATCAAGTTACTACAGATATTTGGTTTCTTGAAGTCTGATGTTAGTAAACTGAACATTTTTGGGGTTGTGGACTGTTCGGAAAACGGTGATCAGCATTTTCCACCAGTTGTTGAGATTTTAACGGACCAAACATCTAATAGAAATAATCATTAGTTGTGTCCCCAAAGCACTTCAACACGATGTGAAGTTGTATTATTTTAACTATAACACACTTTGGTGCTTTTGTGTGTTTTCCAGGAAAAGGAACGACAAGATCGAGTACTTAGTCGGGTGCATCGCTGAGCTGTCGGAGAGCGAGGAGAACATGTTGCTGCGACACGGGGAGAACGACTTCAGCGTCATGTATTCAACCCGCAAGAACTGTGCGCAGCTGTGGCTGGGGCCGGCTGCGTTCATCAATCATGGTATTAGTCCTGATCAATAGTGATTGGCTTTCATTAGATCTGTAATCACATGTTGAAACAGTTTTCATCTTCACTCGTCCAATAAAAAAATAATTTTATTCTTTATTTCATCCCCTCTTTTTTTTTTTTTCCTCAGATTGTCGACCAAACTGCAAGGTAATTTTATTTTTTTAGGCTTTTATTTTGAAAGCAAGAATTAATGATGAGTTATTACTGAATGTTGAATCTCAGAACATTAACACATTTTTATTTATTTGATTTTTTTTTTTGTTCAGTTTGTGTCGACGGGGCGGGACACGGCCTGCGTGAAGGTTTTGAGGGACATTGAACCGGGAGAGGAAATCTCATGTTACTATGGAGATGGATTTTTTGGGGAAAACAATGAATTTTGTGAATGCTATACATGCGAGCGGTAGGTAACCCTCTTTGGTGCCATTCCCTGAGAATATATCATAATTTAAGATAGTAGAAATCTTAAATCTGAATTCTTTTAATCAGAATTTCGTCAAGGTTTAAACTGTTTCGTCGTGTTTTTTCGTGTGCAGACGAGGTACTGGTGCTTTCAAATCCAAAGCTGGACTGCCAGTGGAAGTGCCGGTGATCAACAGCAAGTATGGTTTACGGGAGACGGACAAGCGTCTGAACAGGCTGAAGAAGTTAGGGGAAGGAAACAGGAGCTCAGATAGTCACTCTGTAGGCTCCCACACCGACGTAGACTCTCAGGAAATGCCAAAAACACATCAATGTAAGAGTCCCCTAAAACTCTCGTCTGTGTCTTCACGCTGTTGCTATGGCGACGGTATCGGTGTTAGACACTAAGCTCAAAACACAGGAACAGAGAAGAACATTCCCATGTGTCATTAAAGGCAGCGCTCCACATCTGTATTAATTAATTACATGTATTAGAGCTGTAATCATATTCAACATGTACATAAATATACATTCATTTTGGAAATAACACCTTCTACATGAGTCCAGTTTGTCTGAAATTGTGATAAATAAATATAAATATAAATAATAATATGCAATATTTGATCTTTTCTCCTTCAGCTGCCAGAAAAAGAACATCATCATCATCTGGCCTGAAGTATAAAAACAGGACTCAAACCAGACAGACTTTGTCGAGAGCCCTTACTACCTCATGTTCAAAACAAGGTCGTGTAAACAATAACAGGGTACCAAAGAGACTAAAATCCCAATCCAAGCCTTCACTAAGTAAAGTCCAGTTGCGGAGTCGCAGGCGGGGTGCGGAGCCCAAGGCGTTGGCCAAAGGTGAGACTTGCCAGCTGGGTCTCAGGGACTCAAAGGTGTCGCTGTGTAAAGGTGTCACCGTCAAGAAGGAGAAAGATGGACAGGAGCTGGTGCAGCAGACACTAGGCCAGCGGGGCTGCCTGACGCGTCACGCTGCCAAGGAAAACGGAAATCTACCGGCTGTGCAGAGCAGCGATGGCGGTCAGGCTTCAACGTACAGAACTCGCAGGTCCACAAGGACCCTGGTTAAAGCCCAGGAAACGGCAGCTGGCGTTAAGCTGGAGCCCAGCGCTATGGACGGCTTGAGCCCGGTCCCTGGCGGAGTGGTCATCAAAACGGAGCCTGCCGACATGGAGGAGTATCTCCGCCACGGGATGGGCCTGGAGCAGCCGGCATTAGACGCCGGCTACTCCAGAAGAAGCTCGTGTCCCAGACGGAAACGGCTGACACGGCTCAGGACTGAGCGGACAATTAAGTGCGAGGACTCATACGGTGAGCCGTTCATGCCGGTGGCCGCTGGCCACACGAATAACTTCTCAGACTGTGGTAACATGCTGTTGAGCTTCTCCGACCGGCACAGGGACTATAACGGGGTCGCGAACGGCAGCAAGTCCCTCCGCAGGGACAAGGGTAAGAGTAGCTGCCGGTCACAGGACAAGGGGAAGAAGAAGCGCCGGATCACGCGCTACGACGCTCAGCTGATCCTGGAGAACAACACGGGCATCCCCAAACTGACGCTCCGCCGGCGGAGGGACAGCAGCAGTAGCAAGACCAATGACCCCAGCGACGCCATTGGCTCCTCCAACCTTTCTGCCTCTACGGTCAACTCGGCCTCTTCCAGCAAGATTAGCATCAAGTTCAGCAAGGACCACGATAAGGACAAAGGCAGCTCGTACATAGCCAAACTGAATAACGGCTTTCCGCCCGTGGTCCACAGTAACTCCACCAAGCTGAAGATCCAGCTGAAGAGGGAGGACGATGCAAGGAGAATATCCCAGACTAAAGCGGACCAGATGTCCTATAACGGGGACATGGGCCAGAGTCTGGAGGCCAGGAACGGCGGACATCGGACCCAAAAGGTTATGGCCGATCCTTCGTCTGACGAGGACAATGACGAGGAAGAGGAGGATGATGACGACGATGACTACTTCGACAATGAGTTTGAAGACGATTTCATTCCACTTCCTCCGGCTAAGCGCCTCAGACTCATTGTGGGTAAAGACTCCATAGACATCGACATCTCCTCCAGCTCCCGGAGGCGAGAGGATCAGTCTCTGAGGCTCAATGCATAAGCTGTGGAGCTCATCAACTCCCACTTCTTCTTTTTCCTTGTAAATAAAGATGACTCGCTAATCAACTGTTGTGTTGATGTAAAAGAAGTACAGTAATTTAAAAAGAAAAAACATGAAAAAATTGCTGAGAAATTTTAAGAATCTGGCCGGATCCTAAAGTGGAAAAACGAGAATTTGTTTTAAGTTCAACTATTCCTTTAAGTGAATGCACTTGTTATATTCATAATGGACATATGGATATTGTAGAAAGTGTACAGTATGGTGTCTATCCCCTCTGTCTTATAGGCAGGTTTTTATTGAATTTTTCTTTTTTTTTTTCTTTTTTTTTTTCTTTTTTTGTGTCTCATGGTTTGTAATTTTTTCGTGTGGCGAAACATACTGAATGTACAGTATGGGTGCAGATGGTCCAGAGGCATTATTATAATTATATTAATAATAATAATAATAATAAGATCAGTCAGTCAGTTCATTTTGGTTTCAAGTGCCATGTTGTCATTATCCAAGTTAGTTTCCTGAACCACTTGAACTCTAGTAATTAATCTGTTATCCACATTATTTACTATGTAAGTTAATCATGTGTCTCTAACAGAGCATCACACACACATACACATATATATATATAAAAATATATATACAGTCAGAGCCCGAAATTATTCATACCCCTGACAAATTTTGACTTAACCCTTTATTGGGCAAATAATCATATTTGGTAACTTCTGTAAATATCCCAAAATATCCTTCCTTCCTTCCTTCCTTCCTTCCTTCTTTCCTTCCTTCCTTCCTTCCTTCTTTTCCATCCTCCCTGCCTTCTTTCTTCCCTTCCTCTTTTCCTTTCTCCCTCCCTCGTTCCTTATTCCCTCTGTCCTTCCTTCCTTCCTTTCCTTCCTTCCATCTGTCTTTCCTTCCTCCCTCCTTCTCTCCTCCCTTCCTTCTTTCCTTCCTCCGTCCTTCCTTTCCTTACTTCCATCTGTTCTTCCTCCCTCCCTCCTTCTCTCCTCCTTCTCCTTCTTTCCTTCCTCCATCCCCCTTTCTTCTTCCTTCCTTCCTTCTTTCTTTCCTTACTTCCATCTGTTCTTCCTCCCTCCCTCCTTCTCTCCTCCCTTCCTACTTTCCTTCCTCCATCCCCCTTTCTTCTTCCTTCCTTCCTTCTTTCTTTCTTCCCTTCCTCCCCCCTACCTTCCTTCCTTCCTTCTTTCCTCTGTCCTTCCTTCCTTTCCTTCCTCCCTCCTTCCTCCCCTTCCTTCCTTCCTCCCTTCCTTCCTCCCTTCCTTTCAATGAGTGTCCTATAAAGAGTTAAAGTTACTTTTATTCAACCAGCAAGTTGTTTTTTGACCGGAAGTGACACAGGCGTCTCCAAGGAGATAAAAAGATGACATCATTGTGGTAAAAAAAATATTTCAGTCAGCTTTTATTTAACAATTTGAACAAAAAGTGGCATGTCCAAAAGGGGGTATGAATAATTTCGGGCTTGACTGTATATATATATATATATATAGAAAGAGTTGCACAATTTATTTTTGCCCCCTCCTCCTCCCCCCCCCTTACCCCCTCCTCCTCCCCTCTCCTCTCTTCCTAGAGGTGAATCAGCTGCCTGCAGGTCGTTCAGAGTGCTGTAAATAAAAAAAAAATGTGTTCATGAAACTTGCAGAAATCCCCTGAAATGAAATGAAATGAAATAAAATAAAAGCACACGATAGTTTTCTAGTGGGAGTTGAAAGTTGAAGTAATGGACCAGTGTTTCATTTGGGAGCTGCTGTATAATGATGACATGGCTTTTTAAAACGAGTCCCATGAGGTTCAAAATCAAACTTTATTTAAAAAAAAAAAAATCCATAAGTTAAAAAATCTACCTAATTTTAATCTTTTTTTTTTTTTTTTTTTTTTTTTTAACTCTGTAATTCTAAAAAAAAGTAATGTACAGAAAGACTGGCTCACACATCTCACCTCCGCCCCTCCTCCTCCTCCTCCTCCTCCTCCTCTTCCTCCTCTCCTAGATATTAACCCTTAAACAGGCATCGTGCACCAGGAGATACAGACTCTTTAACCTTCCTGTCGTCTGTTTTGACTGTTTCTTCTTTCCTTTCCTTACTTACTTCCTTCCTTCATCTGTCCTTCCTTCCTTCCTTCCTTCCTTCCTTCCTTCCTCAGATCTAAGTTCAGCTGTTAGGGTAAATGTTCCCTCCTTCTGTCCTTTCTTCCTTCCTTCATCTATCCTTCCTTTCCTTCTTTCTTCCTTCCTCCTCCCTCCCTCTCTCCCTCCCTCCCTCCTTTCCTTCCTTCTCCCTTCCTCCCTCCTTTTATTCCTTCTTCCTCCCTTTCCTTCCTTTCCTTCCTCCTCCCTCCCTCCCTCCCTCCTTTCCTTCCTTCTCCCTTCCTCCCTCCTTTTATTCCTTCTTCCTCCCTCCTTTCCTTCCTTCTTCCCTCCTTTCCTTCCTTCCTTCCTTCTTCCCTCCTTTCCTCCCTTTCCTTCCTTTCTTCCTCCCTCCTTCCTTTCCTTCCTTCTTCCCTCCTTTCCTTCCTTCCTTCCTTCCTTCTTTCCTTCCTTACTTTAAGTGCAAATGATATAACTAGTAAGGATTTTATAAATCTAATTTTCCACTCCTGCCTGTTTAAGGGTTAATTTAACTAATCGGGATATTTTTTTTATAAGTTAACTATCCATCATCAATATGAGAGGTTTTTTTTTAAAGGGGGAGGGGGATATATAAAAAAAAAGAAATCACACGTTTGTCTGAGATGTACGTTACTAGCTTTTTAGGATCATGTATTCTTTTCTCTGTGGTGCTATACTTTTATTTTCCTGACCATCTGATTCCTGAGTCTGACTTCCTGTTTCCTGTTTCCTGTGTAAAAAACTCTTTTAATTGTTTGATTGATTGGTGGCAGCATTAACTTTCAACAGGCCCAAAATCTGTAGAAACACACACACATTACTACACACACACACACACACACACACACACACACACACACAC
>NC_070578.1:37579976-37604976 GCF_027409825.1 Scomber japonicus
CTTTCCTTCCCTTCTTCCTTCCCACTTCCCTCACTCCCTCCCTCCCTCTCTCATTCTTTCCTTTCCTTCCTCCCTCTTTTCCTTCCTCCCTCCTTTCCTTCCTCCCTCCTTTTCTTCCTTCTTTCCTCCCTCCCTCATCCCCTCCCTCCTTCCTCCCTCCCTCCCTCCCTCCTTTCCTTCCTTCCTCCCTCCCTCCTTCCCTCCTTCTTTCCTTCCTTCCTCCCTCCCTCCTCCCTCCTTCCTCCCTCCCTCCTTCTTTCCTTCCCTCCTTCCTCCTTTCCTTTCCTTTCCTTTCCTCCCTCCTTTTCTTCGTCGGACGTCTCCATCTCTACACTGTAAACTGTTCCAGGTGTTACCGTCTGTGTGGTCTTTGTCCAAATAGACAGCTGTCAAGATTTCCAATTGATTCAGAATAAAAAAACAAACAACAACTTTCAAATAAAAAATAAAGAAGAAAAAAAAAAAAAAAAAAAAGAGGAAAAAAAAAGGAGTTAAATAAAAAAAAAAAAAGAGCAAAACAAATGTGAATAGTTTGCGGACATTTTAGCGTGTTTTGCGTGGGTAGTGGGAAACATGTAAAGAGAATTAAAAATGGGCAGTGCATATATTGTCCGATATGTAAATCATGTGAACACATCTTGTACTTATTTAACAGTTTTGAATACTTGAAAACTATATAAAGTTTCTTTGTGACTCTTGTTTCTCTGAGACTGATTTGACGTCAAAGTGGATTTTATATCTTTATATAAATAATTTATAATACGTGCCTTTACATTTGAAGCAGATCTCAGAGTGCCTCAAAGTAAAAGCTTCAAAATAAAAGATTTAAAATATGATAAAAAAATAAGAGAATAAAGGCAGTTAATTAAAAGTCAAAGGTCTCATTTAACCCTCCTGTTGTCCTCAGGAAAGGAGTAAGGAGGGAGGGTGGAAAGGAGGAAGGAAGGAAGGAAAAAGGAAGGGATGAAGGAAAGGAAGGAAAGAAGGGAGGGGGGAAGGAAGGAAGGAAAAGAGGCAGGGATGAAGGAAAGAAGGAGGGAGGGAGGGAGGAAGGAAGGGATGAAGGGAAGGAGGGAGGAAGGAAGGAAAGGTGTAAGGGAGGAAGGAAAGGAGGAAGGAAGGAAGGGAATAAGGCGGGAGGGAGGAAAGGAGGAAGGAAGGAAGGAAATGAGTAAGGAGGGAGGGAGGAAAGGAGGAAGGAAAGGAGTAAGGACGAAAAGAGGAAGGAATTTCGGAGAGAAGGAAGGGTGGAAGGAAAGGAGGGAGCAAGGAAGGAAAGGAGTAAGGACGAAAAGAGGAAGGAATTTAGGAGAGGTGGAAGGAAGGAAGGAAAGGAGTAAGGAGGGAGGGAGGGAGGAAGGAGAGAAGGAAGGAAAGAAGGAATGGAGTAAGGAGTGAGGGAGGAAAGGAGGAAGGAAGGAAGGAAGGAAAGGAGGGAGGGAGGGAGGAAGGAAGGAAGGAATGAAAGAAGGAATGGAGTAAGGAGGGAGGGAGGAAAGGAGGAAGGAAGGAAAGGAGTAAGGACAAAAAGAGGAAGGAATTTAAGAGAGAAGGAAGGGTGGAAGGAAAGGAGGAAGGAAGGAATTGAGGGAGGGAGGAAAGGAGGAAGGGAGGAAAAGAGGAAGGAATTTAGGAGAGGTGGAAGGAAGGAAGGAAGGAAGGAACAGTCAAAAGAGATGGGGTCAATTTGACCCGGGAAGGGTCACGAGGATTAAAAACTCTTCACAAATATGTAGTTTAATCTATTTATTTTTAAAAGCTCAGTAATTTCCTTAAACAGCTGGGCTTTGTAGTTTATAGCAAACAGGAAGTAATAAGTGGATTCATCAGGGACTATTTCCACCGGCGGATGAATCCACTACTGGTAAATCTTTAAAAACAAATCACAAATTCGTAGTTTAATTTTTTAAAATCTATTTATTTTGAAAGTTTCAGTAATTTCCTTCAACAGCTGGAAGAAATAAGTGGATTCATCAGGGACTACTTTCACCGGCGGATGAATCCACTTTAACTTGATGTAGTGAGTTTCACCAAAGTCCTTCTAAGGCAAGTCATCTCACTCGGCGGCAAAATTGGCCACGCCTCCGGGCAGCTATTTGGCCATAGGAAGACCAACCGGCTATCTAAATGAATAGGGAGAGAGCTGTATCTCCATTTTCCGAGGTCTAAGGGACATAAAAAACATATGTTTTGAAATCACGATGAAAATCAAACTATAATCGCTGAAAGGGTTTGATGGTTTGGTATCAAATTAACGTTTTAAAAGCCTTTTTCCTTACAGGTATCTTGGACTGCGCATGCGCAATACTTCACGACAGTCTTCATTTACGGCAGGCACTGACAGCAAGACGTTATCTTACGCTCACAGCAGAGACAGGAGTTTGCTCACAGTCAACTTTCCCAGATCATGCCACAATTTTGGATAAAGCATTACAAAATATATGTACACAAAGTAGTATAAACTGCTGATCATGTGTTTTAAAATGTCGCTGTTGAAAATGACTTCCAAGTGTCGCAAAAACGTGACCGCGTAGGACCAGCAAAATGATTGGAGCAACGGCACCAGAAGAGGCGGGACATGTGCAAACACCGGCCATCTTGGCGTTACGTAGTTTCCCTATGCATTTCAATGGGAGTGATATGTCTCCTCTTATTATAATGTCTCTGGTTTCACACAGCTGTGTTTGATTGAGCCAAATTAAACTATAAGGTGTGTGTTTGTAATAATGAATGAAAGTATCAGAGCAGCAGTGTGAAACCAATGGAGGTCTAAGACACAGAGGAATAAGATATATTATCAGGCTTTAGATATTTAGAAGTTATTTATTTACAATAAGACATTTATGGAATATCATTAAAAGTATCTTCAAAATTCAGTTTGAATTTTTCAGTAAAAAAGGCAGAAAATATATATATAGAGAGAGAAATATATCGTTTTTCAAATAAATACACAGTTTTTTTACTTAGAAATTAAATGGAAATATTTCTAAAAATGTAAATAACAAGAAAAAGATAAAAGAGGGCAATTAATTCTTTTTGAGGGTTTTAAAAAAATAAAAATATATATATTTCTATAATTAAAAAATTAAGAAAAGATATTATGTGGGAGAAATTCAAATGTACACAGCAGTACAGTGGGAGAAAAGTAGCAGCAGAAGAGAGAAAGTGATAAAATAAAATATTATAATGTAGTATTTTATTATACTAGTATATTATAGTATAGTATATTATACAATACAACATTTCTGTTAATATATAAATGTGCAGAAGATCCTGAGATTATAAAAATGTGCAATTAACAATAAAAAAAAGCAATAATAATAAAATAGCAACATATTTGAAAGTGTTCAACTCAATAAAGAAAGAGATAAAAGAGTTTATATTTAAATAAAATAACAATAAAGTGTAAATTATCTGTACTTATGACCTCATTGCCGTCAGCCAATCAGGAGCGTCCTCTGAGCGCCTCGTCCAATCAGAGCGCACGGAGCGGTATTTGAATGATGCCCGAGCTTCCGGTGTTTACCTGCAGGACTAAGCGTGCTCGGATCTGCTCGGTAAAGCTGCTGTTTGCTGTTCAAATAAGTCGGTTTTTTTTAAAAGTCACAGTTTGTCCTTAACATGTCTTCTGTTGAAGCTCGTGCTGTGGTGAGTAAATGTTTTTATTTATTAGTTTTTATGTTTTATTTCTGAAGTTTTGCACCGTCTGTCCTCTGCGTTAGCTCGGAGCTAGCTTTGGTCTTTGTGTGTTTTTGTGCAGCTTTTAAACGCAGCTGTGTGTCAGACGGCTTTTCTTTTTATCTTAACTTATTTAATTGAATATTTTTTTGTGTTTCCAGCGGCTCCCAGTCGGAAACAACCCGGCTAAGATGGGTAAAACCACGGCTGCAGGTCCGAGGAGAGCTGCTCTTGGAGAGATTACCAACTTTCCTGGAGCAGCAGTCAACATTACAAAGGTGACATTAAGGGGAACAAACTACTTAAATCACTAATAAGCCAATGCACCAATTAAACAATGTATAAATACTCCAAAGTGAGTTCAATGCATAGCTTAAAACAACAGTCAGGAGCCCAAAATGAACATTAAACTGTTTTTTTCTTGTTGTAATGATTCCTCCTGTTCATACTGACCATTAGAAGATCCTTCATAATAAACTAATAATGTAAAGTAATGGAGGACTAAATCCACAGTCCTCCTCCTGTGCTAAAATTTTATTTAAAAGTTAATATGAAGCTTCAGCGTCCAAATGAGTCTTCATCTTCATCTTCTATGTTTCAGCGTTACAGTGTTTTTAGTAGCAAAGTCTTTTTGTTACTATACTTCCACCACAGCTCAACAGGAAACACTAAGAGGGAATCTGATGCTATAAAGACTGTAAATGTGTCAGATATCACTTGATATGACTAACTCACACTGTTACCATAGTAACTATAATAACTATAGTAACTCACACTGTTACCATAGTAACTATAGTAACTCACACTGCTGAAGCTCAATAGAAGCTGATCAGACACTTAACCTTTGTGTTGTCCTCCTGGGTCAAATTGACCCTGTCTGTTTTGGCTATCCCTTCTGTCTGTCCTTCCTCCCTTCCTTCTATCCTCTGTCCTTCCTCCCTACCACCTTCTTTTGTCCCTTCCTTTTTTCCTTTTCATTTCTCTCTTCCTTCATCCATCCTTTTCTTTCTTCCTTCCCCTCCTTTCTTTTCTTTCTTCCTTCCCCTCGAGGACAACAGGAGGGTTAAATGACTGTGTGGATTTAGTCCTCCATCACTTTACATTGAAAGCACATTTGAAGGAGATCTTTTAATAGTCACTATGAACAGGAGGAATGATTACAGAGAGGAGAACCTCTTTCACTGCTCATATGGAAACCTGACTGCTGGTTTAAGACACTTGATTTAAAAAAGGAGTTTCCGTCAGGTAGCTTCTAGTCAACTTTTAATTCTGACTTACAAGCTACTGATATACAACAGTCATCTGGTGCGACTCTTGAGTTTTGAATGCTGACTTCACAATCTCATAACTTCATCTCTCCTCCAGAGGAAAGGACCAACCAAAGAATCAGCCAAACCATCTGCCGGCCTCAAAGTGAAGCCGACCCAGCCGCTGCCTCCCGCGGCTCGGGTCGAAGCCCCCGCAGACCCCGTCCCTGCGGTTCCAGAGGAGCCGGCCGACGTGTCGATGCAGCAGGACGAACTGTGCCAGGCGTTCTCCGAGGCGCTGCTCACCGTGGAGGACGTGGACGAGGACGACGGAGACATGCCGCAGCTCTGCTCGCAATACGTCAAAGACATCTACAAATATCTCCACCAGCTGGAGGTAAGTCATCATCCTCCGCTCCGAGCCCAACTCTCCTCCGCACTAACCGCTCTGTCTGGTAGTCGTGGTAACAGCCTCGTCTCTCCTTCTCTGCAGGTGGAGCAGGCCATACGAGCCAACTACATGCAGGGCTATGAGATCAACGGGCGCATGCGGGCTCTCCTGATCGACTGGATGGTCCAGGTTCACTCCAGGTTCCAGCTGCTGCAGGAGACTCTGTACCTCACTGTTGCCATCCTGGATCGTTTCCTCCAGGTAAAAAATACACACACCTCACTTGTAGTGCTGGCTGGGCGGTATGAACAAAAATATCACTTTTCAATATAAAAGCAGGTTCACGGTAGGCATGGGATGATAACCGTGTTCAAGGTATACCGCGATAAGAAGTCACGATAACCGAAACTGCCAAATTGTTATACCGTTCCTAAGGTATGAGCTGTTTCCTGTCTGGTCAGAGACAGGAAATGCAGGTCAGAAATCCCTCAGGTGGTGCAGCTGCAGCGTAGAGTATCACGACCCCTCACACCGTCATTACAGATTCAGGTTAAATGAACATGTCTGTCTTTATTCTTTTTAGGAACATTTTAGAGCTGTAATCACAATACCTCCATACCGTGAAACTGATATTTTCTGATTATCATACCGGCCCATGCCTAGTTCACGGTATATGACAGTATTTTTTTTTTCATGCATAATCAGCTGTTCACAACATCTACTGGTTGAGAGGGGAACTATTACTCTACTGCAGTAGATTGACTTAGGATGGACTATTGTCATGATGAGTGAATATTCGTAATATCAGAGCTGACAACATTCCCGTTTTTCCCGTATTTTAGACTCATCTCCTGTTTTTGTCTTTAATTTACAGCCCCAACTTTTTTAATAAGAGCACAATAACAAAGGTTTTATTTTGAAAAGCTTAGACAGGAAGCCACCGCAGCTCCATTAGTTTAACAGAAGCTGAAACACACGGTGAAATGTTTTAACTGTAAATAAAAGTGCAGAGTTTCCAGCCTGCGTCAGACGATGCTGAGTTTACTGACTGATTATTAAAAACCAGGAAGTGATGTGTGAACTATCGTCATGGTAACCAGCTCGGCAGGCAAACATCTTCTGTTTGTTGAGCGACAGGAAGTGCAACACTGAAAAGGGTCCCGCCTGAAACGGTGTCGCAGTATTCTCCTGTCTTTCCTGAGCTGTGTTAAATTAAACCCTTCCCGTCGTGCTCTGCAGGTCCAGCCGGTCTCTCGCAGGAAGCTGCAGCTCGTGGGCGTGACCTCCATGCTGGTGGCCTGCAAGTACGAGGAGATGTACGCGCCGGAGGTGGGAGACTTCGCCTACATCACCGACAACGCCTTCACCAAGCCTCAGATCCTGGAGATGGAGCAGCTGATCCTGAGGAGCCTCAAGTTCGAGCTGGGGCGCCCCCTGCCGCTGCACTTCCTCAGGAGGGCCTCCAAGGTTGCCACGGTGAGTGTCTGCATGGAGGATGATGATGATGATGATGATGGCTTCCTGTCCCGTCCTCCCAACCTGTCAATCAAGCTTTATTTGTATAGCGCCAAATCACAACAAGGTTATCTGAAGGCTCTTTACACATAGAGCAGCTTCTAAACTGAACTCCTTCAGCTTTTATTTTGAAAGGGCCCCAACATTCCCACATGAGCAGCAGTGTTTAATGAGCCACAATCTGCATGAAAGTGACGATAGATCCCGTAGATTGTTTTATTCTTTTTATTATAAGAATAAAATGGGTTGTAGAACACTTATCATTGCATCTGAAGGCTGTTAAACATTTCTGCTGAGGTACTTGAACGAGCCACAAATAGTCAAATATATCAGACGGCATCCACGCTATTGGATCAAAGAGAAGGGAAGACTTGACTTGAATGACGAGCACCATCACAGCCACAGTAACACAGTAACAATGTGAACTATATATAGTTTTAGTTGTAAGCCCAAACTGCTATCAGCATTTATCACTTTTTATTTTATCTGAATGGTTAACTAGTGATTTCCCCTTTTTAGTAATAGTTAAACTGAGCTGCCAACACAATGCACTAAAATCTTCATAATTACACTTTTTTTTTTTAAATGGAGTTTACACAAGACTCATTTTACCACATACAATGCTCCTAGTAAATCTTTATCTTAACAGTCGGGTCTGCAGTCCACATCTGTCAGATATGCACTTTGTCTAACAGCAGTTGAGCTTGTAAGATGTTTTTAAAGCTGCAAGTTGTAGATAAAGTTTTACAGTTGAGGGTTTTTATCCCATATTATACTTGCAGAAATTGTATCTGACTTTCTTTTTACTGCACATGACTCATTACTGCTATATCAGACATGTTGTTTAATGCTTTGAATGAAATCCTTTAAAGTGTCACAGGAGTCCTCAGTGTGTGTTTCTGTTCTGTGTCTCAGTCCGACGTAGAGAGACACACGCTGGCCAAGTACCTGATGGAGTTGACGCTCATCGACTACGACATGGTTCACTACCGTCCCTCGGAGGTCGCCGCCGCTTCCTTCTGCCTCTCTCAGCTCCTGCTGGAAGGGCTGCCGTGGGTGAGTTAGGACTTGAATCCATCGGGGTTTTTTAATATCTGAAGTAGAGCTGGGCAGTTTACCGGTTCACATTGAATAGTGTATATTTAATGTGCCGTCATACCGGTGTATTTCATCATGTTAGGAACACTGCGCCACACCACACTGTTTCAGGCAGGACCCTTTTCAGTGTTGTGCTTCCTGCCGAGCAAGTTACCATGACGATAGTTCACACATCACATCCTGGTTTTTAATAATTAGTCAGTAAACTTGGCATCGTCTGACGCAGGCTGGAAACTCTGCACTTTTATTTACAGTTAAAACATTTCACCGTGTGTTTCAGCTTCTGTTAAACTAACAGAGCTGCAGCAACTTCCTGTCTGAGCTTTCAAAATAAAATTATTAACAAAGGTTTATCTAAGTCAGTCTACTGCAGTAGAGTAGTAGTTCCTCTCTCAACCAGTAGATGTTGTGAACAGCTGATTATGCAAGAAAAGTACAGTCATATACCATTAAAGTGCTTTTATTTTGAAAAATACCATGATATACATTTTTGTTCATACCACCCAGCACTAATCTGAAGCTTCCCTTTTCTTTAACTATCCTCTCCTCCCTCCTTTCTCATCAGTCTCCTACCCAGCAGCACTACTCGACCTACGACGAGGCTCACCTGAAGCCCATCATGCAGCACATCGCCAAAAACGTCGTGACGGTGAACGACGGGAAGACGAAGTTCCAGGTGAGACTTCAGAATAAAAGCCCAAATATATAACTTAAAAAAACATGAGGCATGTTTTTAATGATTTTTTTTTTTTTCTCTCTGCAGGCCATCAAGAACAAATACTCGAGCAGCAAGTTGTTGAAGATCAGTCTGGTCCCTCAGCTGAAGTCTGAGCTCATCCAGAAGCTGGCGGCTCCGCTACTCAACAATCACTGAGAGACCTGAACATCTCATTATTCTTCTCTTTCCATCAGTGGACATTTTTCAAAACCCTTGCACTTTATTTTTTTAGATTCATGACCTGTGGAGAAACTTCACTAGTTGTATTTTAAATAAATGTTTAGTTTTTTTTTATATATAATGTTTGATTCAAGCTTGATTTTGTTCATACAATTTTTGGGGGCACTACTTTATTTTTTGCTTTTAAATGATGGTGACTCGCTTTAGCCAAAAATTGTGGTACGCGTCATTTTATTGGACTGCACCTTTTTTATTTTGTGATTGTTTTGCAGCCTTTCAATCAGGTTATAGATGCATTATGAGAATTTACAGTTTTAAAATCAAGTGGCTTCCAGCAGCAGCTTTAGCCAGACTTCAGACTTTAATGATTTTATGGCTTTAACCTGCTGGATGTAAAGTCTGTTTAAAGTCTTTCTACCTCAGTCGACAGTCGGTGCCTTAATTTGGGATATTTTGCTTTTTTTCTAATATGCATCTATGATTACATGAGCATACACACTTAAACACAGCTGTAGTCATGTGATAGATGTAGGTAGGTAGATAGATAAGGCTGCATCTTGTACTTTTCTGATGTTTGGAAGTATTGTGCAGGATACATGTGGTTGTTTTTCACTGTTAATTAATTTAAAAGCTAAATAAATCACTTTTAGCTTGGTTTGTAAACTTTGATGGTTCTTGTGGATGAGTGGTTTCTTTTACTCTGAATCCTGACTGAACGTATTTAATAAAACGATCTCTTTAAGTACTAAAAGATTCCTACATTTACTTACCGGTCTGCACCCCAGGGTTATTATAGTCAACTAAAACTAGTCAATTCCTTCAAAATAAAGCTCAAGTAAACTTAGTGGATTCCTTCAAAATAAAGCTAAAGTAAACCTAGTGGATTCCTTCAAACTAAAGCTCAAGTAAACCGAGTGGATTCCTTCAAACTAAAGCTCAAGTAAACCTAGTGGATTCCTTCAAACTAAAGCTCAAGTAAACCTAGTGGATTCCTTCAAACTAAAGCTCAAGTAAACCTAGTGGATTCCTTCAAACTAAAGCTCAAGTAAACCTAGTGGATTCCTTCAAACTAAAGCTCAAGTAAACCTAGTGGATTCCTTCAAACTAAAGCTCAAGTAAACCTAGTGGATTCCTTCAAACTAAAGCTCAAGTAAACCTAGTGGATTCCTTCAAACTAAAGCTCAAGTAAACCTAGTGGATTCCTTCAAACTAAAGCTCAAGTAAACCTAGTGGATTCCTTCAAACTAAAGCTCAAGTAAACCTAGTGGATTCCTTCAAACTAAAGCTCAAGTAAACCTAGTGGATTCCTTCAAACTAAAGCTCAAGTAAACCTAGTGGATTCCTTCAAACTAAAGCTCAAGTAAACCTAGTGGATTCCTTCAAACTAAAGCTCAAGTAAACCTAGTGGATTCCTTCAAACTAAAGCTCAAGTAAACCTAGTGGATTCCTTCAAACTAAAGCTCAAGTAAAACTAGTGGATTCCTTCAAACTAAAGCTCAAGTAAAACTAGTGGATTCCTTCAAACTAAAGCTCAAGTAAAACTAGTGGATTCCATCAAACTAAAGCTCAAGTAAAACTAGTGGATTCCATCAAACTAAAGCTCAAGTAAAACTAGTGGATTCCTTCAAACTAAAGCTCAAGTAAAACTAGTGGATTCCTTCAAACTAAAGCTCAAGTAAAACTAGTGGATTCCTTCCAACTAAAGCTCAAGTAAAACTAGTGGATTCCTTCAAACTAAAGCTCAAGTAAACCTAGTGGATTCCTTCAAACTAAAGCTCAAGTAAACCTAGTGGATTCCTTCAAACTAAAGCTCAAGTAAACCTAGTGGATTCCTTCAAACTAAAGCTCAAGTAAACCTAGTGGATTCCTTCAAACTAAAGCTCAAGTAAACCTAGTGGATTCCTTCAAACTAAAGCTCAAGTAAACCTAGTGGATTCCTTCAAACTAAAGCTCAAGTAAACCTAGTGGATTCCTTCAAACTAAAGCTCAAGTAAACCTAGTGGATTCCTTCAAACTAAAGCTCAAGTAAACCTAGTGGATTCCTTCAAACTAAAGCTCAAGTAAACCTAGTGGATTCCTTCAAACTAAAGCTCAAGTAAACCTAGTGGATTCCTTCAAACTAAAGCTCAAGTAAACCTAGTGGATTCCTTCAAACTAAAGCTCAAGTAAAACTAGTGGATTCCTTCAAACTAAAGCTCAAGTAAAACTAGTGGATTCCTTCAAACTAAAGCTCAAGTAAACCTAGTGGATTCCTTCAAACTAAAGCTCAAGTAAAACGAGTGGATTCCTTCAAACTAAAGCTCAAGTAAAACTAGTGGATTCCTTCAAACTAAAGCTCAAGTAAAACTAGTGGATTCCTTCAAACTAAAGCTCAAGTAAAACTAGTGGATTCCATCAAACTAAAGCTCAAGTAAAACTAGTGGATTCCATCAAACTAAAGCTCAAGTAAAACTAGTGGATTCCTTCAAACTAAAGCTCAAGTAAAACTAGTGGATTCCTTCAAACTAAAGCTCAAGTAAAACTAGTGGATTCCTTCCAACTAAAGCTCAAGTAAAACTAGTGGATTCCTTCAAACTAAAGCTCAAGTAAAACTAGTGGATTCCTTCAAACTAAAGCTCAAGTAAAACTAGTGGATTCCTTCCAACTAAAGCTCAAGTAAAACTAGTGGATTCCTTCAAACTAAAGCTCAAGTAAAACTAGTGGATTCCTTCAAACTAAAGCTCAAGTAAAACTAGTGGATTCCTTCCAACTAAAGCTCAAGTAAAACTAGTGGATTCCTTCAAACTAAAGCTCAAGTAAAACTAGTGGATTCCTTCCAACTAAAGCTCAAGTAAAACTAGTGGATTCCTTCAAACTAAAGCTCAAGTAAAACTAGTGGATTCCTTCAAACTAAAGCTCAAGTAAAACTAGTGGATTCCTTCAAACTAAAGCTCAAGTAAAACTAGTGGATTCCTTCAAACTAAAGCTCAAGTAAAACTAGTGGATTCCTTCAAACTAAAGCTCAAGTAAAACTAGTGGATTCCTTCAAACTAAAGCTCAAGTAAAACTAGTGGATTCCTTCAAACTAAAGCTCAAGTAAAACTAGTGGATTCCTTCAAAATAAAGCTAGAAATGAAATATTAAAACAAAACTACAATGTAAAAATAAACTGAATATACTTGGAGTACGAGCTACTGACAGATGAGAGTAAATGTACAGTGATGGGAATATTTGTGGGATAAAACTAAAAGGGGGGGGGAAATCCCACAAATTTGAAAGTTCATCTTTGTGGTTAAAGAATGAAATTGAAATTTTCTTTCTTTCTTCTCCTTTTTCTGTCTTTATCTTGCTTTTTCTTTTCTTTCTTTCTTCTTTCTCCTCCCTTCTTTATTTCCTTTCTTTCCTTAACTTAACTTCTTTCTTCTTTCTTCTTCCTCCTCTTTCTTTCTTCATCTTCCTCCTTTCTTTCTTCCTTCATCTTTCCTTTTTTCTTTCTTTTTCTGTCTTTATCTTCCTGCTTTTTCTTCTTTCTTTCTCCTCTTTCCTTCTGTCTCTTTCCTTCTCTGTCTTTATTTCCTTCATTCTTTAACTTTCTTTCATCTTTCTTCTCTTTCTTTCTCTTCTCTCTTTCTTTCCTTCTTTCTTTCTTTTTCTTCTTTCTCCTCCTTTTTCTTTTTCTTTCCTTCTTTCTGTCTTTCTTTCTTTATTTCCTTCATTCTTTCCTTCTTAACTTTTCTTTTTCTTTCATCTTTCTTCTCCTTTTTCTTTCTTTCTTTCCTTCTTTCTTTTTCTTTCTTCATCTTCCTCCTTTTTCTTTCTTTCCTCCTTCTTCCTTTTTTCTTTCCTCCTTCCTCCTTCTTTCTTTCTTTCTTCCTGTCATCTGAAGCTTCATATTAGCTTCAGATCAACTTTTAAATACATTTTTTTAAATTTAGTCCTCCATCACTTCCATTATAAGTTTATTATGAAGGATCTTCTAATGGTCAGTATGAACAGGAGGAATCATTACAGCAAGAAAAACATGCTTTAATATTCATTTGTGCTCCTTTAAAAACTGTGAACTCCTCCTTTAAACATCACATTATAGAAATCTGAAGCCAAAACTTGCCTTTAACCCTCCTGTCGTCCTCCCGGGTCAAATTGACCCCATCTCTTTTTTGACTGTTCCTTCCTTCCTTCCTTCTTCCCTCTTTCTTAAATTTTCCCTTCCTTCTTCCCCTCCTCTCTCTTTCTTTGCTCCTTCCTTCCTTCCTTCCTTCCTTCCTTCTTACTCCTTTATTTCCTTCCTTCCTTCCAGCTTTCCTTCCCTCCTCCTTTCTTCCTCCCTTCCCTCCTTCATTCCTCCCTTCCTTCCTTCCAGCTTTCCTTCCCTCCTCCTTTCTTCCTCCCTTCCCTCCTTCTTCCTCCCTTCCTTCCTTCCAGCTTTCCTTCCCTCCTCCTTTCTTCCTCCCTTCCCTCCTTCATTCCTCCTTTCCTCCTTTCTTCCTCCTTTCCTCCTTTCTTCCTCCTTTCCTTACTTCCTTCCTTCCTTCCTTCCAGCTTTCCTTCCCTCCTCCTTTCTTCCTTCCTTCCTTCCATCCATCCTTTCTTCCTCCCTTCCATCCTTCTTTCCTCCCTTCCATCCTTCCTTTCTTCCTTCCTTCCTTCCTCTGTCCTTCTTTCCTTCCTACTTTCCTCTGTCCTTCCTTCCTTTCCACCCTCCCTTCCTTCCTCCTCTCCTTCATTCCTTCCTTCCTCTGTCCTTCTTTCCTTCCTACTTTCCTCTGTCCTTCCTTCCTTTCCACCCTCCCTTCCATCCTTCTTTCCTCCCTTCCATCCTTCCTTCCTTCATTCCTTCCTTCCTCTGTCCTTCTTTCCTTCCTACTTTCCTCTGTCCTTCCTTCCTTTCCACCCTCCCTTCCTTCCTTCTCTCCTTCATTCCTTCTTTCTTCCTCCTTCCTTCCTTCCTTCCTTCCTTCCTTCCTTCCTTCCTTCCTTCCTCTGTCCTTCTTTCCTTCCTACTTTCCCTTCATGAATTCTCTTCTTTTTTCGTCCTTAAATACATTTTTTTAGCACAGAAGGAGGACTGTGGATTTAGTCCTCCATCACTTCCATTATAAGTTTATTATGAAGGATCTTCTAATGGTCAGTATGAACAGGAGGAATCATTACAGCAAGAAAAAACACCTTTAATGTTCATTTACGCTCCTTTAAAAACTGTGAACTCCTCCTTTAAACATCACATTATAGAAATCTGAAGCCAAAACTTGCCTTTAACCCTCCTGTCGTCCTCCCGGGTCAAATTGACCCCATCTCTTTTTTGACTGTTCCTTCCTTCCTTCCTTCTTCCCTCTTTCTTAAATTTTCCCTTCCTTCTTCCCCTCCTCTCTCTTTCTTTGCTCCTTCCTTCCTTCCTTCCTTCTTACTCCTTTATTTCCTTCCTTCCTTCCAGCTTTCCTTCCCTCCTCCTTTCTTCCTCCCTTCCCTCCTTCTTCCTCCCTTCCTTCCTTCCTTCCTTCCTTCCTTCCTTTCCACCCTCCCTTCCTTCCTTCTCTCCTTCATTCCTTCTTTCTTCCTCCTTCCTTCCTTCCTTCCTTCCTTCCTTCTTTCCTTCCAGCTTTCCTTCCCTCCTCCTTTCTTCCTCCCTTCCCTCCTTCATTCCTCCTTTCCTCCTTTCTTCCTCCCTTCCTCCTTTCCTCCTTTCTTCCTCCTTTCCTTACTTCCTTCCTTCATTCCTTCCTTCCAGCTTTCCTTCCCTCCTCCTTTCTTCCTCCCTTCCATCCTTCTCTCCTCCCTTCCATCCTTCCTTCCTTCCTTCCTTCCTTCCTCTGTCCTTCTTTCCTTCCTACTTTCCTCTGTCCTTCCTTCCTTTCCACCCTCCCTTTCCTCCCTTCCATCCTTCATTCCTTCTTTCTTCCTCCTTCCTTCCTTCCTTCCTTCCTTCCTTCCTTCCTTCCTTCCTCTGTCCTTCTTTCCTTCCTACTTTCCTCTGTCCTTCCTTCCTTTCCACCCTCCCTTTCCTCCCTTCCATCCTTCCTTCCTTCCTTCCTTCCTTCCTTCCTCTGTCCTTCTTTCCTTCCTACTTTCCTCTGTCCTTCCTTCCTTTCCACCCTCCCTTCCTTCCTTCGCTCCTTCATTCCTTCTTTCTTCCTCCTTCCTTCCTTCCTTCCTTCCTTCCTTCCTTCCTCTGTCCTTCTTTCCTTCCTACTTTCCCTTCATGAATTCTCTTCTTTTTTCGTCCTTAAAGCTTTAATATTCATTTACGACACTTTAAACTTTATTTCATTGTCGCTTTTTTTCTCCTAAATAAAGAATCTGAACTTCATCGTAACCCTGACGACAGATACCAACCAGTGGTGACGTTGCTCTTTGTTGGTTTGGAGAAGCGGAATCAGGCCATCGGGACATACGACGTAACCCCTCCTTTATTTCCTACCTTCCTTCCAGCTTTCCTTCCCTCCTCCTTTCTTCCTCCCTTCCCTCCTTCTTCCTCCCTTCCTTCCTTCCTTCCTTCCAGCTTTCCTTCCCTCCTCCTTTCTTCCTCCCTTCCCTCCTTCTTCCTCCCTTCCTTCCTTCCTTCCTTTCAGCTTTCCTTCCCTCCTCCTTTCTTCCTCCCTTCCCTCCTTCTTCCTCCCTTCCTTCCTTCCTTCCTTCCAGCTTTCCTTCCCTCCTCCTTTCTTCCTCCCTTCCCTCCTTCATTCCTCCTTTCCTCCTTTCTTCCTCCCTTCCTCCTTTCCTTACTTCCTTCCTTCCTTCCTTCCAGCTTTCCTTCCCTCCTCCTTTCTTCCTCCCTTCCATCCTTCTTTCCTCCCTTCCATCCTTCCTTCCTTCCAGCTTTCCTTCCCTCCTCCTTTCTTCCTCCCTTCCCTCCTTCATTCCTCCTTTCCTCCTTTCTTCCTCCCTTCCTCCTTTTGTCCTTTCTTCCTCCTTTTCTTCCTTCCTTCCTTCCAGCTTTCCTTCCCTCCTCCTTTCTTCCTCCCTTCCTTCCTTCCTTCCTTCCAGCTTTCCTTCCCTCCTCCTTTCTTCCTCCCTTCCCTCCTTCATTCCTCCTTTCCTCCTTTCTTCCTCCCTTCCTCCTTTTCTTCCTCCCTTCCCTCCTTCATTCCTCCTTTCCTCCTTTCTTCCTCCCTTCCTCCTTTCCTTCCTTCCTTCCTTCCTTCCTTCCTTCCAGCTTTCCTTCCCTCCTCCTTTCTTCCTCCCTTCCCTCCTTCATTCCTCCTTTCCTCCTTTCTTCCTCCCTTCCTCCTTTCCTTACTTCCTTCCTTCCTTCCTTCCAGCTTTCCTTCCCTCCTCCTTTCTTCCTCCCTTCCATCCTTCTTTCCTCCCTTCCATCCTTCCTTCCTTCCTTCCTTCCTTCCTTCCTTCCTTCCTCTGTCCTTCTTTCCTTCCTACTTTCCTCTGTCCTTCCTTCCTTTCCACCCTCCCTTTCCTCCCTTCCATCCTTCCTTCCTTCCTTCCTTCCTTCCTTCCTCTGTCCTTCTTTCCTTCCTACTTTCCTCTGTCCTTCCTTCCTTTCCACCCTCCCTTCCTTCCTTCGCTCCTTCATTCCTTCTTTCTTCCTCCTTCCTTCCTTCCTTCCTTCCTTCCTTCCTTCCTTCCTTCCAGCTTTCCTTCCCTCCTCCTTTCTTCCTCCCTTCCCTCCTTCATTCCTCCCTTCCATCCTTCCTTCCTTCCTTCCTTCCTTCCTCTGTCCTTCTTTCCTTCCTACTTTCCTCTGTCCTTCCTTCCTTTCCACCCTCCCTTCCTTCCTTCTCTCCTTCATTCCTTCTTTCTTCCTCCTTCCTTCCTTCCTTCCTTCCTTCCTTCCTTCCTCTGTCCTTCTTTCCTTCCTACTTTCCCTTCATGAATTCTCTTCTTTTTTCGTCCTTAAAGCTTTAATATTCATTTACGACACTTTAAACTTTATTTCATTGTTGCTTTTTTCTCCTAAATAAAGAATCTGAACATCATCGTAACCCTGACGACAGATACCAACCAGTGGTGACGTTGCTCTTTGTTGGTTTGGAGAAGCAGAATCAGGCCACCGGGACATACGACGTAACCCCTCCTTTATTTCCTACCTTCCTTCCAGCTTTCCTTCCCTCCTCCTTTCTTCCTCCCTTCCCTCCTTCTTCCTCCCTTCCTTCCTTCCTTCCTTCCAGCTTTCCTTCCCTCCTCCTTTCTTCCTCCCTTCCCTCCTTCATTCCTCCTTTCCTCCTTTCTTCCTCCCTTCCTCCTTTCCTTCCTTCCTTCCTTCCTTCCTTCCAGCTTTCCTTCCCTCCTCCTTTCTTCCTCCCTTCCATCCTTCTTTCCTCCCTTCCATCCTTCCTTCCTTCCTTCCTTCCTTCCTTCCTCTGTCCTTCTTTCCTTCCTACTTTCCTCTGTCCTTCCTTCCTTTCCACCCTCCCTTCCTTCCTTCTCTCCTTCATTCCTTCTTTCTTCCTCCTTCCTTCCTTCCTTCCTTCCTTCCTTCCTTCCTTCCTTCCTTCCTTCCTTCCTTCCTTCCTTCCTTCCTTCCTCCCTTCCATCCTTCCTTCCTTCCTTCCTTCCTCTGTCCTTCTTTCCTTCCTACTTTCCTCTGTCCTTCCTTCCTTTCCACCCTCCCTTTCCTCCCTTCCATCCTTCCTTCCTTCCTTCCTTCCTTCCTTCCTTCCTTCTTTCCTTCCTACTTTCCTCTGTCCTTCCTTCCTTTCCACCCTCCCTTCCTTCCTTCTCTCCTTCATTCCTTCTTTCTTCCTCCTTCCTTCCTTCCTTCCTTCCTTCCTCTGTCCTTCTTTCCTTCCTACTTTCCTCTGTCCTTCCTTCCTTTCCACCCTCCCTTTCCTCCCTTCCATCCTTCCTTCCTTCCTTCCTTCCTCTGTCCTTCTTTCCTTCCTACTTTCCTCTGTCCTTCCTTCCTTTCCACCCTCCCTTCCTTCCTTCTCTCCTTCATTCCTTCTTTCTTCCTCCTTCCTTCCTTCCTTCCTTCCTTCCTTCCTTCCTTCCTTCCTCTGTCCTTCTTTCCTTCCTACTTTCCCTTCATGAATTCTCTTCTTTTTTCGTCCTTAAAGCTTTAATATTCATTTACGACACTTTAAACTTTATTTCATTGTCGCTTTTTTCTCCTAAATAAAGAATCTGAACATCATCGTAACCCTGACGACAGATACCAACCAGTGGTGACGTTGCTCTTTGTTGGTTTGGAGAAGCAGAATCAGGCCACCGGGACATACGACGTAACCCCTCCTTTATTTCCTACCTTCCTTCCAGCTTTCCTTCCCTCCTCCTTTCTTCCTCCCTTCCCTCCTTCTTCCTCCCTTCCTTCCTTCCTTCCTTCCAGCTTTCCTTCCCTCCTCCTTTCTTCCTCCCTTCCCTCCTTCATTCCTCCTTTCCTCCTTTCCTTACTTCCTTCCTTCCTTCCTTCCAGCTTTCCTTCCCTCCTCCTTTCTTCCTCCCTTCCCTCCTTCTTCCTCCCTTCCTTCCTTCCTTCCTTCCAGCTTTCCTTCCCTCCTCCTTTCTTCCTCCCTTCCCTCCTTCTTCCTCCCTTCCTTCCTTCCTTCCTTCCAGCTTTCCTTCCCTCCTCCTTTCTTCCTCCCTTCCCTCCTTCATTCCTCCTTTCTTCCTCCCTTCCTCCCTTCCTCCTTTCCTCCTTTCTTCCTCCTTTCCTTACTTCCTTCCTTCCAGCTTTCCTTCCCTCCTCCTTTCTTCCTCCCTTCCCTCCTTCATTCCTCCTTTCCTCCTTTCTTCCTTCCTTCCTTCCTTCCTTCCAGCTTTCCTTCCCTCCTCCTTTCTTCCTCCCTTCCCTCCTTCATTCCTCCTTTCCTCCTTTCTTCCTCCCTTCCTCCTTTCCTCCTTTCTTCCTCCTTTCCTTCCTTCCTTCCTTCCAGCTTTCCTTCCCTCCTCCTTTCTTCCTCCCTTCCATCCTTCTTTCCTCCCTTCCATCCTTCCTTCCTTCCTCTGTCCTTCTTTCCTTCCTACTTTCCTCTGTCCTTCCTTCCTTTCCACCCTCCCTTCCTTCCTTCTCTCCTTCATTCCTTCTTTCTTCCTCCTTCCTTCCTTCCTTCCTTCCTTCCTTCCTTCCTTTCTTCCTCCCTTCCATCCTTCTTTCCTCCCTTCCATCCATCCTTCCTTCCTTCCTTCCTTCCTCTGTCCTTCTTTCCTTCCTACTTTCCTCTGTCCTTCCTTCCTTCTCTCCTTCATTCCTTCTTTCTTCCTCCTTCCTTCCTTCCTTCCTTCCTTCCTTCCTTCCTCTGTCCTTCTTTCCTTCCTACTTTCCCTTCATGAATTCTCTTCTTTTCTTCCATTATAAGTTTATTATGAAGGATCTTCTTCTAATGGTCAGTATGAACAGGAGGAATCATTACAGCAAGAAAAACACCTTTAATATTCATTTACGACACTTTAAACTTTATTTCATTGTTGCTTTTTTCTCCTAAATAAAGAATCTGAACATCATCTTAACCCTGACGACAGATACCAACCAGTGGTGACGTTGCTCTTTGTTGGTTTGGAGAAGCAGAATCAGGCCACCGGGACATACGACGTAACCCTTCCTTTATTTCCTACCTTCCTTCCTCCTTTCCTTCCCTCCTCCTTTCTTCCTCCCTTCCCTCCTTCTTCCTCCCTTCCTTCCTTCCTTCCTTCCTTCCTTCCTTCCTTCCTTCCTTCCAGCTTTCCTTCCCTCCTCCTTTCTTCCTCCCTTCCATCCTTCTTTCCTCCCTTCCATCCTTCCTTCCTTCCTTCCTTCCCTCCTTCCTCTGTCCTTCTTTCCTTCCTTCCTTCCTTCCTTCCTCCCTTCCATCCTTCTTTCCTCCCTTCCATCCTTCCTTCCTTCCTTCCTTCCTTCCTCTGTCCTTCTTTCCTTCCTACTTTCCTCTGTCCTTCCTTCCTTTCCACCCTCCTTTCCTCCTTTCTTCCTCCCTTCCTCCTTTCCTTCCTTCCTTCCTTCCTTCCTTCCAGCTTTCCTTCCCTCCTCCTTTCTTCCTCCCTTCCATCCTTCTTTCCTCCCTTCCATCCTTCCTTCCTTCCTTCCTTCCTTCCTTCCTTCCTCTGTCCTTCTTTCCTTCCTACTTTCCTCTGTCCTTCCTTCCTTTCCACCCTCCCTTTCCTCCCTTCCATCCTTCCTTCCTTCCTTCCTTCCTCTGTCCTTCTTTCCTTCCTACTTTCCTCTGTCCTTCCTTCCTTTCCACCCTCCCTTCCTTCCTTCTCTCCTTCATTCCTTCTTTCTTCCTCCTTCCTTCCTTCCTTCCTTCCTTCCTTCCTTCCTTCCTCTGTCCTTCTTTCCTTCCTACTTTCCTCTGTCCTTCCTTCCTTTCCACCCTCCCTTTCCTCCCTTCCATCCTTCCTTCCTTCCTTCCTTCCTTCCTTCCTTCCTTCCTTCCTTCCTCTGTCCTTCTTTCCTTCCTACTTTCCTCTGTCCTTCCTTCCTTTCCACCCTCCCTTCCTTCCTTCTCTCCTTCATTCCTTCTTTCTTCCTCCTTCCTTCCTTCCTTCCTTCCTTCCTTCCTTCCTCTGTCCTTCTTTCCTTCCTACTTTCCTCTGTCCTTCCTTCCTTTCCACCCTCCCTTTCCTCCCTTCCATCCTTCCTTCCTTCCTTCCTCTGTCCTTCTTTCCTTCCTACTTTCCTCTGTCCTTCCTTCCTTTCCACCTCCCTTCCTTCCTTCTCTCCTTCATTCCTTCTTTCTTCCTCCTTCCTTCCTTCCTTCCTTCCTTCCATCCTTCCTTCCTTCCTCTGTCCTTCTTTCCTTCCTACTTTCCCTTCATGAATTCTCTTCTTTTCTTCCATTATAAGTTTATTATGAAGGATCTTCTTCTAATGGTCAGTATGAACAGGAGGAATCATTACAGCATGAAGAACACCTTTAATATTCATTTACGACACTTTAAACTTTATTTCATTGTCGCTTTTTTTCTCCTAAATAAAGAATCTGAACATCATCGTAACCCTGACGACAGATACCAACCAGTGGTGACGTTGCTCTTTGTTGGTTTGGAGAAGCAGAATCAGGCCACCGGGACATACGACGTAACCCCTCCTTTATTTCCTACCTTCCTTCCAGCTTTCCTTCCCTCCTCCTTTCTTCCTCCCTTCCCTCCTTCTTCCTCCCTTCCTTCCTTCCTTCCTTCCAGCTTTCCTTCCCTCCTCCTTTCTTCCTCCCTTCCCTCCTTCATTCCTCCTTTCCTCCTTTCTTCCTCCCTTCCTCCTTTCCTTCCTTCCTTCCTTCCTTCCTTCCAGCTTTCCTTCCCTCCTCCTTTCTTCCTCCCTTCCATCCTTCTTTCCTCCCTTCCATCCTTCCTTCCTTCCTTCCTTCCTTCCTTCCTCTGTCCTTCTTTCCTTCCTACTTTCCTCTGTCCTTCCTTCCTTTCCACCCTCCCTTTCCTCCCTTCCATCCTTCCTTCCTTCCTTCCTTCCTCTGTCCTTCTTTTCTTCCTCCCTTCCTCCTTTCCTTCCTTCCTTCCTTCCTTCCTTCCTTCCTTCCAGCTTTCCTTCCCTCCTCCTTTCTTCCTCCCTTCCATCCTTCTTTCCTCCCTTCCATCCTTCCTTCCTTCCTTCCTTCCTTCCTTCCTTCCTCTGTCCTTCTTTCCTTCCTACTTTCCTCTGTCCTTCCTTCCTTTCCACCCTCCTTTTCCTCCCTTCCATCCTTCCTTCCTTCCTTCCTTCCTTCCTCTGTCCTTCTTTCCTTCCTACTTTCCTCTGTCCTTCCTTCCTTTCCACCCTCCCTTCCTTCCTTCTCTCCTTCTTTCCTTCTTTCTTCCTCCTTCCTTCCTTCCTTCCTTCCTTCCTTCCTTCCTTCCTTCCTTCCTCTGTCCTTCTTTCCTTCCTACTTTCCTCTGTCCTTCCTTCCTTTCCACCCTCCCTTTCCTCCCTTCCATCCTTCCTTCCTTCCTTCCTTCCTTCCTTCCTCTGTCCTTCTTTCCTTCCTACTTTCCTCTGTCCTTCCTTCCTTTCCACCCTCCCTTCCTTCCTTCTCTCCTTCATTCCTTCTTTCTTCCTCCTTCCTTCCTTCCTTCCTTCCTTCCTTCCTTCCTTCCTTCCTTCCTCTGTCCTTCTTTCCTTCCTACTTTCCTCTGTCCTTCCTTCCTTTCCACCCTCACTTCCTTCCTTCTCTCCTTCATTCCTTCTTTCTTCCTCCTTCCTTCCTTCCTTCCTTCCTTCCTCTGTCCTTCTTTCCTTCCTACTTTCCCTTCATGAATTCTCTTCTTTTTTTTAAATACATTTTTTTTCAACACAGAAGGAGGACTGTGGGTTTAGTCCTCCATCTCTTCCATTATAAGTTTATTATGAAGGGATCTACTAATGGTCAGTATGAACAGGAGGAATCATTACAGCAAGATAAACACCTTTAATGTTCATTTGTGCTCCTTTAAACTTCACATTATAGAAATCTGAAGCCAAAACTTGCCTTTAACCCTCCTGTCGTCCTCCCGGGTCAAATTGACCCAGTCTGTCTTGACTGTTCCTTCCTTCCTTCCTTCCTTCTTCCCTCTTTCTTAAATGTTCCCTTCCTTCTTCCCCTCCTCTCTCTTTCTTTGCTCCTTCCTTCCTTCCTTCCTTCCTTCTTACTCCTTTATTTCCTTCCTTCCTTCCAGCTTTCCTTCCCTCCTCCTTTCTTCCTCCCTTCCCTCCTTCTTCCTCCCTTCCTTCCTTCCTTCCTTCCAGCTTTCCTTCCCTCCTCCTTTCTTCCTCCCTTCCCTCCTTCATTCCTCCTTTCCTCCTTTCTTCCTCCCTTCCTCCTTTCCTCCTTTCTTCCTCCTTTCCTTACTTCCTTCCTTCCTTCCTTCCTTCCAGCTTTCCTTCCCTCCTCCTTTCTTCCTCCCTTCCATCCTTCTTTCCTCCCTTCCATCCTCCCTTCCTTCCTTCCTTCCTTCCTCTGTCCTTCTTTCCTTCCTACTTTCCTCTGTCCTTCCTTCCTTTCCACCCTCCCTTCCTTCCTTCATTCCTCCTTTCCTCCTTTCTTCCTCCCTTCCTCCTTTCCTTCCTTCCTTCCTTCCTTCCTTCCAACTTTCCTTCCCTCCTCCTTTCTTCCTCCCTTCCATCCTTCTTTCCTCCCTTCCATCCTTCCTTCCTTCCTTCCTTCCTTCCTTCCTCTGTCCTTCTTTCCTTCCTACTTTCCTCTGTCCTTCCTTCCTTTCCACCCTCCCTTTCCTCCCTTCCATCCTTCCTTCCTTCCTTCCTTCCTCTGTCCTTCTTTCCTTCCTACTTTCCTCTGTCCTTCCTTCCTTTCCACCCTCCCTTCCTTCCTTCTCTCCTTCATTCCTTCTTTCTTCCTCCTTCCTTCCTTCCTTCCTTCCTTCCTTCCTCTGTCCTTCTTTCCTTCCTACTTTCCTCTGTCCTTCCTTCCTTTCCACCCTCCCTTTCCTCCCTTCCATCCTTCCTTCCTTCCTTCCTTCCTTCCTCTGTCCTTCTTTCCTTCCTACTTTCCTCTGTCCTTCCTTCCTTTCCACCCTCCCTTCCTTCCTTCTCTCCTTCATTCCTTCTTTCTTCCTCCTTCCTTCCTTCCTTCCTTCCTTCCATCCTTCCTTCCTTCCTCTGTCCTTCTTTCCTTCCTACTTTCCCTTCATGAATTCTCTTCTTTTCTTCCATTATAAGTTTATTATGAAGGATCTTCTAATGGTCAGTATGAACAGGAGGAATCATTACAGCATGAAGAACACCTTTAATATTCATTTACGACACTTTAAACTTTATTTCATTGTCGCTTTTTTTCTCCTAAATAAAGAATCTGAACATCATCGTAACCCTGACGACAGATACCAACCAGTGGTGACGTTGCTCTTTGTTGGTTTGGAGAAGCAGAATCAGGCCACCGGGACATACGACGTAACCCCTCCTTTATTTCCTACCTTCCTTCCAGCTTTCCTTCCCTCCTCCTTTCTTCCTCCCTTCCCTCCTTCTTCCTCCCTTCCTTCCTTCCTTCCTTCCAGCTTTCCTTCCCTCCTCCTTTCTTCCTCCCTTCCCTCCTTCATTCCTCCTTTCCTCCTTTCTTCCTCCCTTCCTCCTTTCCTCCTTTCTTCCTCCTTTCCTTACTTCCTTCCTTCCTTCCTTCCTTCCAGCTTTCCTTCCCTCCTCCTTTCTTCCTCCCTTCCATCCTTCCTTCCTTCCTTCCTTCCTCTGTCCTTCTTTCCTTCCTACTTTCCTCTGTCCTTCCTTCCTTTCCACCCTCCCTTCCTTCCTTCTCTCCTTCATTCCTTCCTTCCTCTGTCCTTCTTTCCTTCCTACTTTCCTCTGTCCTTCCTTCCTTTCCACCCTCCCTTCCATCCTTCTTTCCTCCCTTCCATCCTTCCTTCCTTCATTCCTTCCTTCCTCTGTCCTTCTTTCCTTCCTACTTTCCTCTGTCCTTCCTTCCTTTCCACCCTCCCTTCCTTCCTTCTCTCCTTCATTCCTTCTTTCTTCCTCCTTCCTTCTTTCCTTCCTACTTTCCTCTGTCCTTCCTTCCTTTCCACCCTCCCTTCCTTCCTTCTCTCCTTCATTCCTTCTTTCTTCCTCCTTCCTTCCTTCCTTCCTTCCTTCCTCTGTCCTTCTTTCCTTCCTACTTTCCCTTCATGAATTCTCTTCTTTTTTCGTCCTTAAAGCTTTAATATTCATTTACGACACTTTAAACTTTATTTCATTGTCGCTTTTTTTTCTCCTAAATAAAGAATCTGAACATCATCGTAACCCTGACGACAGATACCAACCAGTGGTGACGTTGCTCTTTGTTGGTTTGGAGAAGCGGAATCAGGCCACCGGGACATACGACGTAACCCCAGTGAGAGGCTGAGAGGCTGGGGTCGGTGAGGTCAGGCTGCAGCTCACCAGCTCGTTAATCTGGAGCCTCTCTCATCATGTTATGAAACCATCTGAAGGGGTGGTGGGTGGAGGGGTGGAGGGTGGGGGGGGGTCCTTCAGTCACTCGTACTCAAGACAATCAGACATTTAGCTCCGTCTGTACGTTCACAGGCGACGTCGGGGGCTCGAGGCGTGAACGTGGCTCATGCTGTTTGCCTCCATGCTGAACCGACTGACTGCATGTGCTGTGCTGAGCTGTGAGGAGGAGCCATTGTCCTCTTCAGACTGACCCTGACCTCACCACCACCCAACACCACCCGCCAACACCCAACACCCGCCTCCGCCTCCACCACCCGCCCCCAGACAGGTCAGTCAATACTGAATGGTGTGAGCTAATGAAAACACACTGTAATACACACACACACACACACACACACACACACACACACTGTAACACATACACACAGAGACACAGACACACACACACA